>NW_021618589.1:0-1523 GCF_004785775.1 Grammomys surdaster | reverse complement strand
TCAATATATCACAATACTGAAAAACACATTAAGTATAGGGACTATAGAATTCTGCACAGCACCAAAAAGAGAGAAGTTTGAAAAAAGAAAATACGGGCTGGAGAGATGGCTCAGCGGATAAGAGCACTTGATTGCTCTGCCAGAGGCCCATGAGTTCAATTCCCAGAAACCACATGGTGGCTCACAACCATCTGTAATGGCATCCAATGGACTCTTCTGGTGTGTATCTGAAGACAGCTGCAGTGTACTCATATAAATAAAAAAAAAAACCTTAAAAAAAAAGAAAAAAGAAAATACATCTTAACTCAAGAGTAAAATCACAAACAAGTTATTTTTTTTAAAAAAAGCTTTTTAAATTTAATTATTCCTTTATATATTAGTCCCAAAAATAAACCCACAAAAAATCGGCCTGACAGTTATTGTCAGGAAAAAAAAATACTGATTTTATCATTCTTTTCAAGATAATCTAGAGAACCTGACAAAAGCTGAGGTTTGCAAAAGCAGCATCTTCTCCTGACAGAGAGAATACTCTGAACATGAGCAGGTCAGAAAGGTCTCCAGGGCTGTTCCTGCTGGAAAGTAGCACTTCCAAGTGTGGTACCTGCTAGGAAGGGGCATCTGCTTACATTATCTCAGTGCAAAATTGACCAAATTCAATCATGTAAAGATAGTTCTAGTGTATGTATGAGATTTGCATACTGGTTTGCAACTATGTAATTACTTAGATGCATTCTAACCATAAGAAGCATAAAATGAATAATTAACATAAGTTATCATAGGTTTGATGTAGCACGTATATCTATCTACTGTCCTTGTCATCAAATCTTTTGACTAGCTCAACTCCATATTACATTATTTTATCACAGTAAGCCTTCTTTATGATAACAGTTCAGTTTATCTCATGGTATCAGAATTAAAATAGTAAAGTATTTAATCACAGTGATCTTGCCAATAAACTAATAAATTAAGACAAGTAGACCCAGAAATAAAAGGCACGTCTTCCTGTAACTATGACATGTGAGATGCAAATGCACAAACTTGTCTGACTGTTCTCACTCCCAGGAAATGAGAAGCTGCAAGTGGACTGCTTCTTTAGTCTGCCAGTTCTACTTCAGTATTAATGTGTTAAGCAATTACCACATGGAATGGTCCCTTTAATGCCACCTGGTCTACTTCCCAGCAGTGAGTTCCACTCCCAGGCTTGTCATGGCTCATTTAAAAAGCACAGTCTGCTCCCTCTCTGAGCCTGCTCCCAGAACTTATGGAGTTTAAGATATCATGAGGTAAACTAGAACTTTGAGCCAAAGCAACGGGAGCTGGACATTATAAGCAGGCTGGGAACACTAAGAGATTTTTTCTTTACAGAATACTGAATAAATAAACTATTCCCTAAGACACACAATGTTTAAGTAAAGGAAAAAGTTTCAAGCAGAAGTAAGCCCTGCTGAAATGTAGAGAACAAAATAACACTTCAGAAATATAACGAGGATGTAAGTCAATCTTTCATCATTGTCTTTCTGCTG
>NW_021618588.1:0-4899 GCF_004785775.1 Grammomys surdaster | reverse complement strand
GTTGCTGCCCTCCCCTCTGCCCACAGCATTCTTCAACCTTGACAGGCTCCTGGGTGCTGGCAGCTCAGTGTCCTGTACAGTTAATCAAAGGCAGCATTGGAAACTCTGAAGGAGAGTTCTAGGGTTTGTGTGTTGCAGGTCCTCAGGTTCATTAACCTGAGTGTTGCAACTCCAGGCTCCATGCCCTTCCAGGGCACGTGTGCACACTCGTGTGCGCTCACACACAGACACAGACACAGACACACAGACACACACACCCACATGTGCGTGCACATGCATTCACCATGTGCCCTTCCCACCACCAGGATTTACTGTTCACTTTCACACACCAGGAATTTTTTTTCACATCTAAGGCTCCCCATTGAGACTAACCTCCCCAAGTATTTACCTCCAGGTCACCTTGGTTTCCAGAAACTTCAATCACTGTCAAGCACGTGTCACTTTCTCAGGAAAACTGATTCGGGGAAAGTGCCATCTCTTCTGTGCTCTTATACTTTCTATGGAACGAGTTTTTCTGGGTTCTGGCACTTAAATGAAAATTTTACTATGCTTTTTATTTAAAGGGCTTTTTCCCCCTAGAACCCCGACCTCATCCAACAAATGCTTGCTAACAAATGAGTACATTAGTCAGAGTGCTCCAGAGAAACAGGACCAAGAAGATGTGTGGACGTGTGTGCATGCAAAGGGTGTAGACTTTATTATTCTTAGTTGCGTGGAGGGGTCAGGGAAGGAAGAGGAGAGGAGGAAGAGGAGGAGAGGATGAGGGGAGGAAAGGAAGAGGGGAGGTGTGTATTAGTATGCAGTAATGTGTGTATGCATCGGTATAGAAGCCAGAGGTTGACATCTGGTGACTTCTACTATCATTCTCCACAGCATCTTTTTTTTTTTTTTTAAATAGGACATGTTGTATTGTTCTTTACAGGGTTCAGGGTTTGGTTGTAAATCAGACTGCACACCTTCCATCAGTCTAACCCTTCTCACCATGTCAAAACTGGTTTCAGTGCTCCACCTTCCAGGGTTCACTGATTGCTACATGGACTGGCCAATGAGCTCTAGGGACTGCTGTCTGGCCCCCTTCCCAGTACTAGAGGGACTCTGTGTGATTTGTCAGGCTTCTCTGTGGGTGCTGAGGATGCAAACTCAGATCCCCACACTTGCATGACAGGGACTTTACTGACTGAGCCATCTCCCCAGGCCAAGGGTGTGGATATTTGAAAGAGTTCACTCCAATCATGAGGCATTGCAAACTCAAATTGCTGGTCAGAAAGACTTACTGTCCACATCTGAGGGAAAGGTTTCTAGAAGGACACTTTCTTGCTCAGGGAGACAGCTTTCATTTTAATAAGGCTTCTGCTTCCTGGAGGAGGCTATTTCTTATGAGCGGACTCTGGATTAGATGGACAATGTAAAGTTAAATTTAATAACTTAAAGATTAGTCCCACTCAAAAATACCCTCATAGAAACATAAAAACTAAATATCTGGAGCTCTGTAGCAGGCTGATTTGATTCATAAAAATAATCACCACTGTGGGCCAATATAGAGAACTGAAACAGAAAGAGACCACACTTGTAAAATTCACATTCTAACTGGGAGATGAAAATAAAGGAAAGGAAACCACCACCTTAATGGTTCTTAAATGTGCTGGTCAGTGAAAACCCCAAATTAGCTTTCAGGGCAGTTGGTTTGGGGACAGAAGAATTCTGAACTATAGGGAAGTGTAAACAGGAATGTGTGGTTCTCTGTCTTAACCTCGTGTGTGTGTGTGTGTGTGTGTGTGTGTGTGTGTGTGTGCGCGCACACCCGTGCATGCACGTGCACGTGCATTTGCACATTTGAGGAGCCAGAAGTCAGTTTTGGCTGCCTTCCTTAGTTATTCCTCATCTTATTTTGTTTATTTGTTTGGTTGTTTTGGTTTTTCAGCACAAGATTTCTCCGTAGTCCAGGCTTCCCTGGAAGTTTCTCTGTAGACTAGCTGGCCTTGAACTCAGAGAGATCCACTTGCCTCTTCGAGGATTGAAAAGGTGTGCCAACACTGCCTGCCTCCGACTTCTTTTTAATGTAGGATCTCTCATTTAACCTAGAACTTATCCTTTGGCTAGACTGTCTGGTTGATCAGCTCTAGGGATCCTCCTGGTTCTGGCCTCCAGTGCTGGGGTTTAGGATGCATATACCTCTGTGCCTGGCTTTAAAATGGGGGTTGGGTTGTGAACTCAGGTCCTCAGGCTTGTATGGAAAGTAGCTTATTGACTGAGACATCTTCTCAGACTGTAAGACAGGGGTGGAGCCAGAAGGTGCCATCTTATTAGGAAGACTTAGTTTATTTCCTTTTGTAATAGCTTGAATGATTGAGGATTGTTGCATTCTATCTGAGGAAACCCCTCATTTGGGAAGCTCATCCCTGGGGTGTCCATGGCATAAGGAGGGGAAGGTCAGGCTGTTCTGGGCAAAAGATGCTGTAGGGAGAGAAGCAGGATGTGTGTCTGATAATGTGGCTGGGGCCCACTGAGGCCTGTGGTAGGATGGTTAAGCTTCTGGCATCCTAGAACCAGACTTGGTTGAATGCAGTTGCAAATATCAGAGCTCTAGGAAAAGTCATATAAACTCAGTGAGATCCTATGCCTGTAACTGAGGAGAAAAGGTTGGAAACCTATGTTATATTTAATCCTAAAGGTAGATGTACCCAAATGCCACCAATGTGGTGACTGAACACAACAGCATTTTAGATTGAGCAGCTCTGAAGTCCCAAGCGTGTCTGCTGAGGCTGAGACCAAGGTGTCTTTCTAGGGAAGAGACCTTATTTGTTTATTTATTTATTTATCTCAGCTCCCAGCATTTATTGGCTTACAGCTCCATCAGTCGAGTCTTCGTCTCACTGGCTCACTTCTTCTCTGGCCCTGGTCTCCTCCCTTTCTCTTACAGCCATCCAGACCACATGAGAGGCAGCCACACAACCTGGACCACCCCTCTTTTAAGGTTCCCGACTTAACCACTTGCAAAATCTCTATGGTTGTGCAAGGTGACACAGCTACAAATGTTGAGGATTAAGGATGTGGTCCTTTACAGAGACCAAATATTCTGCCTGTCACACCCATCTCCCTCCCTGAATGATTAAAATGACCTGTGATGATGATGATGATGATGATGACGTATTTGCATTGTGACACCTGCCCTATGAATTGCAACTATATCTAGATCAGTGAAGATAAAAATGACTTGTAATAAACTTTCCGGGTTTTAAGACTGAGAGCAGCCGTGTGGACAGTCTTTTGTGGGTAATGAGCACGGAGGGAATAAGACTAACTTTTGAACTTTTTATCTTTTCTTTTCTGGGTTCCTTTAAGAATCACTTTTATTCCCAAGATGTGCCATGAGCATAGACAGAGGGTCCTGGAGGTGTCTTTCTATAGTCGACTCGGAAACTGGCTACCATGGATCTGCCAAGCCTCTTTTCTCCAGTCCCTTGATACTGCTTTGCTTTTCAGTTTGATGAAATTTCTAGTCTTCATGCCCTGTGGCCCTGGGTCTGCTAGGCCTTCTATCACCTGCCTAGAGCCTCTACTTTGCAAGAACCTGGATGAGAACAGTTTCAGGCTTAGACCCGACTAGAAGCCTCCCCTGCCAGCCATACTCCCTGCAGGTGGCTCCCATCAAGGGTCACCCCAAAGTCAGCACCCAGTACTGCAGAGGTTTGGAACTGCCACCTCCCAGGCACAGACCAGGGCATCCCCTGAGACCCCAATGAGGATCTGTGTATGGAAGGACTTTTATTCCCTCCACTCTGAGGAAGTGGGACTCAACCTGTGAGTTGCAATGACTCTTTCACAGGAGTCATACATCAGATATCCTGCCTATCAGATATTTACAGTAGCAAAACTACGTTTAGTGGACTATGCTTTAGTGGACCTGGGATTAAGCACCAATCTAATGTACCTCAATACGTCCCCTGCACTCTTACCCAAAGGGTGGAACTAGGGAAGGCCTGCTTGATTCCTGAAGATCTCTCAGGACCCTGGCCATGGCCAGGGCACAGGATAAGTAGGCAGCTGCGTGCTGATGAGCAGTGGGCGCTGTTCTGCAGTATGCCTCCTCTTCCAACAAATCCTAATCAGCTCGTGCCTGGCCCTGAAGAAGATGAACTGGAGGATCTGGTTGCAACACCAGGTAGGATGGCAGGGGAGTGACACAAACTCAACAGGTAAAGTGAGGCTGGACAGCAGGATCCAGGAGAATGACTAATGGGAGGGACATGGGGATGGAGAGGAACCTCCATAGGAGAGTATGGGAGATATCCTGGCCAGCTGGGGACGGTGGACATTGAAATGATATTTTTCATATACAGACTTTTTTTCTTTAAATGTTAAACTAACAACAAATTTGGCTTAAGGGCTGAAAAATACATGACTTCAGCTTTCTGAGGATATCAAACAAGAAGTTAGCTTGGTTTTCAGTAAAGACTCTTCTTACCTTCTTGTATTCCTCTGACCCATACATTACAATCCTGCCAGGCAGCCTCAGGAGTCACTCTGCTATCTCATTTAGATTCCTTCCAGCTCTCAGAAAACAGTAACTTTAAAATTCACTAAAATGGCATCTGTGCCTATTGTGATGACAGTGAAGGACTGGGAGATTCTTCGAGAAGCCATGCGCACACCACGGGGTGTGTCTTCCTTTTTGAGCATCTTTCTCTTACTCTCCCTGCTTAGGAACTATATTAAAACGCTTTTTAATGAAATCTCAACTCTGCTTCATACTGGCTGGTTCCGAAATTATTTTTCCCCACCAAAGACAAAAAAATCCCAAGTTCACTTGAGTTAAAAGGTCCTTAGAAGACTAAGGCACCTCCTTCAGTACTGGGGGTGACAGCACGGATCTGTGACCCTCTCCTCAACACTGACAAA
>NW_021618587.1:0-1392 GCF_004785775.1 Grammomys surdaster | reverse complement strand
AGTAAACTGCTGTCAGAAGAATCCTGAGTGTGGCGTGTTCTCCTTATCGGCGAGGCGGCGCGTCACAATTGGTGCCGAAACCTGGGATGAAGCCGAATGTCTCAGCATTTTACCCAGCTTCGAGGGACCCTGTTGGCTCAACAGAGGATTCAGAACTGACGGCGCAGGAGGTCTAGACGCTTTTCTGCAAGATATGGTGGATCCTGTCTATCTTGCTATTGCTATCCCCGTTTGGGCTGCGATAGTTTTAGTGCTCTGCTTTAGTCTTAATTGGCATGTACAGGGGAAGGAGTGCACTTGCCCTCCGTGTATACAGGAACTGTAGATAAGAAGCTATGGGTAACCATCAAATGAAGCCGCTTCTCTCAGCAATGCAGGCGTTGCTGCACGAGCATGGCTTAAAGGTTCCCGAGAAGGCATTGTGCAATTTTTTACAAGATGTTGATCAGGTAGCTCCCTGGTTTGTATCCACGGGGTCCCTGTCTAAGGGCTCCTGGGGCAGACTTGGAGGTGATCTGATCAACAAAATAGAAGGAGGGAAGTTAAGACCAGGCACATGGCCTTTGTATAAAATGATTAGAGCCTGTATAGAGGATGCTAAGTGCCGAGACAAAGTAAGAGAGGGACAAAGAGCTTTAGCAGAGCATCAGGATAGCCTATCAGAAGCAGAAAAGGAAGAGAGCGCTAAGAATAGAACAAAGAGAAAGGAAAAGAAAAAAGAAGAAATTAAAAAAAGAAGTAGCTACAAAAGTGGAACAGAAAAGGCCTAAGAAGTGTTAACTGAGAATTAGTGACTCCACCTCTGAGGAGACGTCTTCGGGGGATGGAGAAGAGAAAGGAGAGAAAGAGTAAAGATGAGAGATAAATTTCCCTGGGAGAGAAACGTAGAAAAGGAGAAAAGGCCTTAAAAGAAAATCTCTTTATCCGGTAAAGAATAAGAGAGAGAAAGGGTTTTAGAAAAACAGTTGCCCTCTCTCTGAGCCATGTTAACAAAAAAGAGCTCTTAAATGTCCTTCTTTGTTGTCTGTCCTTGGCGTGCCAATGTCAATGTGTGTTGATTGTTTGTTTTTTGTCTAAGTGTATGTTCTATGTTGCATGTTTAAAAGACAAAAATGGTTATATATCCAACTTTTGGGCTACTTTAACTTTGTTTTAAAGGCAGTCTTAATATATACAGGCTGATAAGCTACCTACACCTATAGCTAAGAGTTGAGCTGAGCTGAAAAAGCCTCTATATCCAGTTAAAAAATTGCAAAGTTTAAAATTATATAAATATAAATCAGGAGAGCCTGGGTCCTCCAAGTGGGAACAGGATTTAGATAGAAAAATAGTCCGCTTTGAGGCGGAAGGATACCATTCACGTGTGCGGCTGCCTCCGCAGAATAGAGAACA
>NW_021618586.1:0-1820 GCF_004785775.1 Grammomys surdaster | reverse complement strand
GCTCTGTGTACATCTACTACATGTTCTGAAATAACTGGGTCAAAGGAGAATTCTTTTCTACATTCTGAACTTGGCTTCTCACAGACCTTCCCAATTTTACACTACCAGACCTGTCTGAAGATCCTCATTACTCCCAACCATCACTGAGGGTGTTTTTCACTCAAAGAAAGTGATTTTGAATAACAGCAGTTGCAGAATGCTACACAGGTAACATAGGGTGACTGCTTTAGATTATCATGACCCTCAGGAGGCTACTGAAACAGCCCTGTTCTTGCACCACGGCTCTGGGACTTCTACAGGATGCAGATACAGCTCCAAGCAACTCAATCTCTCAAGGAATAAAATCCAAGACAATCTCGAAGGCAAACTTTACTGAGCAGAGGTAGCTGAAAAGGAAATGGTAGCAGGCAATGAGGAAAACAACCTGGAATGCTAAGAAGACACAGAGAGCCACCTGACATTCCAGTGGTCCTTGTCAGCTCACCAAGAGCTGAAAAGGGACATAAACACATGGATTTTAGACAGCAACCTCCCCCTTACTTCCATGCACCATATTCCTTTGATCTGCTGCAGAGGACTTCAGTGAGAATCAAGAGTTTTTCTGCTAATCATTTGAAAATCTGACTTTACAAGTGTTTTTGGTGTCCTGTTTCTCTTGGGAGCTAGGTGGAGATGCAGAATAAGTGGACTGCTGTATTTGATGTTTCATAGAAGCAAACTGAAAGCTCAGAGTGCATTTCTCATTAAACTTGGCATGTAGAGACACACACAGATAAATGTCTGAACAAACACACACAATAACACCACAAATACACACACACACACACACACACACACATCAAAAATCATAAGTGAGGAGAAAACAATGAGGAATCTGTCATGTTTGAAGAAAATGTAATTTATGCTAGACAAAGCAGATGTTTCAAGTGAGAGCCACAACTCTGCTATTGTTCCTAGAGGGATAAAAATCCCTAGAGAACACTCTTCAAGGTCAGAATGGGGGTGGATATATATGGAGAAAGTTTTTCTTGAAGCCTCAAATCTCTCACAAGAAACCTCAGCTTGTGAGAATCCGTTCCTACATCCCTGCTCATCCAGCCAGCTCCAGACTGGAAGGCCAAATTGTAAGGCCCAGGAACAAGGACTTCTAGAGCAGCACTCAAAGAAAACAGGACTGAGAAGCTGCTACTCAGGCTCTGTCAGTGTGATTCAAGATCTATGAAGCCTGTAGATACCAACTTGAGATCGAGGGGAAAGGGGAAAGGGGAGAAGAAGTACAAAAGCTGCCAAAAGACAACAGTCAACTCCACTTTCTTGTCATTTACAATATGCTCTCATCCCTACAAACTACTTCCTACCTGGAATCTCACACGATCCCTGTAAAGCAAATGCAATACAGGCCTTTTCTTCATCTTTCAAAGCCCTGTGCTGTGCTAAAGAAGGGCTTCTACCTAGCACCCTTCAAACTTAATGGCATGCAGTGATGTGGTGTGTAGTCAACCTATCTGCCTTAAGCAAATGCAGATTCTAGCAGAGCAGGAGCGTTTGCTTGCCAAACATGGAGTTTCTTGAAAAAGGCTACCTCCAGAGAAAGCCTTGTAAAGGATCACATAAATGAACACTTGGATAAGACCTAGGTGAGCACCTAGGTAATTTGGTGGACAGTTACACTGGTTTGTCTATGTTTCTGGTTAGACATGAGGGCAAACTTTTTCTGATGCCTCATCCTACCTGCTCATGCTCGGCACTTGGGACAGAGATTTCCTTGATGTCCTCCTCACAGAAACTCTTATCTTCCCCACAGGACACTCTTGCTTCAC
>NW_021618585.1:0-5931 GCF_004785775.1 Grammomys surdaster | reverse complement strand
AATTTACATTACATTTGGAAAAATAGATGTAATTAAAAATAACTGTACTAATTAAGACAATCTCAAAATCACAGACATTAAATGAGACTCTCATTAGCAGCTCTTATATGTTTCATAGTTATAAACACCTATTTATGCAAATTCATGATATCCCATCAGTGAAATTCTCTAGTAGAATAAAGAGAAAATAGGAAGGACAGGAGGTTCCAGTAGAAATATGCACAGTGAACAAAATAAAACTATGAAAAATCTAAACATATATAAATTTATTTCTATTTTTCATAAGGATTTATATTCTTGGAAATTTTCAATCACATATGAAATATACTATGATCTACTATCACTCTCAGGACATTCACCACAATCTACCACTGTTAAGACCCTGTGGTTCTTTTTGGGACTTTGCAAAAGTCTATTTCCCAAAATCCCTTATCTTCTGTTTTACTGTCTAAGGACACAGTGCGTTTAATAAGTGCTACCTATGTACTTTGATAGGATTATCATAATAAAGAATGAATCTTCAGAAATCTTCCCCTAAAAGGTGAATATATTTTGCTTATCAGTCATCAAATGCCAAAAGACATTCAGCTTGGTATGGGGCCTCAAGTGTTCCTCCCCATAAATGTTGTAACGGATTTTTAATATGTCATATTATTTTGTAGTGAGGAAAGGGTACATATGCACCAAAGTGAATATAGTAACCTCAGAGGACTACTTACATAATTCAATTCCAAGAGATTTACCTGATATTGCTAAGATTACCAGTAGACATCTTTACCTGCTCAGTCATTTAGAGGTCTCTTATGTGGTTATTTTCACTGGATTGATTTGTGTATATTATGCTTAGATTTGCATATCTATAGCTACTGAGAGTTCATATGTGCAATAAAAACAGATAACTCTCTGGAGATAGAATTTGATATCCTTTGACCCCATTTTCTGTATCTGATTTCAGTTTTATGATGGTCCTTGATTTTTGTGTGAGAGGTTGGTATCATTATTAGTCTGTGACTGAGTTCTCTGTCAATCATTCTCAGCACTCTGACCACTCATGAATGTCTGCATCAGTCTTTACACCCAGCACATATGAGCCTCTGTGATCAAGGCTCAGACAATATATGGGGTATAAACATAAATATTTATAAGGCAGTTTGACAAAATGACCCTAGAATCTGTATCATCTCTAAACATGGACTTTAACCACACTTACCTGGGACGAAGACTTTCCTATGAAAATTCAGCAAAAATGATAAATAAAATTAGGTTGTGTCCCAGCAATAACCCTTCCAAATATGTACTCAAATAACTCTATGCCATTTATAGAAACTCTTGCACACCCATGTTTATTCACAGCATTTTATTCATGCTAAATTCACAGCATATAGAGGAATGAATCACCCCAGGATGTCAACAAAGCATAAATAAAACAAGACAAATTAAAATATATTTAAAATTGAATAATACTCAGGGGTAAAACATGAATTCTATAATCTGTACGAGTCTGCATAGAACTGGCAAAAATATACTGAATAGATTGTCCAGGTCCATAAAGCAAGCGATTCATGTTCTCACTCATATGTGTTCCAAGATATGAATATTTTGTTTGGTATATTGAGCTGTAGAAGCAGAGATACTAGAATTTGGACAAGAGAGTATGAGGAATTTACAAACATGATTTAGTAAAATAGAGAAAAAAAAGTGTGAGAAAGGGTTTTAAGAATGAGAAGATTATAACAGCCAGAGATGTTGGATGACTCCAAGGCATGAGTGTCTTCCAGACACAATAGGACTGAAGCACATATGAACTCAGAGACAGTGGCTACAGGCGCAGAGCCTGAACCAAGTCTACCCACATAATATCCACATTGGGAGATGGAAATAGACATGGGCAACCACTACTAACCAAGAAGTTCTGCAACTGTCACTTTCATGCAAAGGAAAAATTAGTGTTCTCCAGTGGAGTTCATAGGGGATGCTAAGCATAATTATTCAGGGAAGACATGCTTAGCAGTTGGTAGCCAACACGGAGATGAAATCAATGGTACTTTTGCAGACATTTTTCCTGATATCACCTTATTCAAATCTGTTTGCCTCATATTTTGCCTATAAATCATAGTTAAAGAGTTGTGGTCTTACTGATTTCTGTGTGTTTGTGTGTGTGTGTGTGTGTGTGTGTGTGTGTGTGTGTGTGTATGTGTGTGTGTTTGTGAGAGAGAGATAGAGAGACAGAGAGACAGAGAGACAGAGTAGTCTTCAGATTGTTGTGTTTAATTTTTGTTTGCTTTTAATCCATTTTTAATTTTCTTCCATTTTTGTTTCTTCAGGAAATAAAAAAGCTGTGTAGTTGAGTGATTTGGGAGGTAGGAAGAATCTGGAATAAATTGAGGATGAGGGAATGAGTTATTAGAATACATTTTATGAATTTTTTTAAATTGTAAAAAGAAAACAAAAACAAGTAAACGTAAGACTGTGAAGTGTTTAACAATGAATCTTTATGGGGTTTGAGCATAGACACATCACATGTAAATCACAGCAGGGCAGAGCAGTTATTCCAGTTGAGAAAGGAAACCACAGAGGACACAGAGTCCCCTCTAAACCGTCCTCTTCTCTCTCTGTGGATTTCTGGCCTCATTCCTCCCCCTGCTGGCCATGAGCTCCCATGCATTTTGGGTTATCACGGCTTACACTGAGGGTGTACAGACTGGTTTTAGTAGATAGGAATGTCCCCCAGTTGAGGGTGGGGCCACCCACCCATCTAAAAATTATTAACCCAGAATTGCTCCTGTCCAAAGGAAAGACAGGGACAAAAAAAATGGAACAGAGACTGAAGGAAAGGCCATCCAGAGACTGTTCCATGTGGGGATCCATCCTATCTGCAGACACCAAACCCTGACACTATTGCTGATGCCAAGAATTGTTTGCAGACAGCAGCCTGATATCCCTGTCCTCTAAGAGGTTCTTCGAGCACATGACTGATACAGATGCAGACACTCAAGGGCAATAATCAGATAGAGCCCAGAAACACCAATGGTACAGCTAGAGAAAGGACAGATGGACCTGTTCTGTCTAAAAACATCTCCTCAGCTCAGTTCCCTCTCACAGGTCAATTCTTCTGAGCTCAGTTCTGACTTTTTTCTTTGTCGTCAGGACTTAAATATCTTTCAGAATACATGATCACATGTTAAATAGTTCATCACAAGTTCACACACAAAATCAAATTGTAAATTGAAATAGAAGTTTACAACAAAGAATGTTTACATGCATATCCATTAGGATAAATTATCTGGCTAAACATCTATCACCTGTCACAGTTCCACAGGTTCACTGGAGGTTTAAAACCATAACCAAGTTTCTAGTGAAGTTTTGTACAGATAAACTTTGTCAATATTTTGTCTTCTGCCCTAGAACCTATAATAAATAGTTAGTTCCCATTTTATGTACCTCTAGTTAATTGATTTATAACCCCTTGGTATGTGCTATGAGTAGGAGAAAGTCTGATTACTATCTAATAGCAATTGACTGGTGTCACTTGGTAGACTGTCAGAGTTCTCATAGCAGTTTTGATTATCAGAAGAGACCTAATAACAGTCCCACTGTAAAAGAGCTTAATAAGCACAGATATAATTTTAGGAATTCTTATGGGATCATCATTAACACTTAAGTCACCTATTTGTCTGAATAGCATCACTACTACATAGTACATCTTCATGGATATGCAGAGATCTGCTCCAAAGGGGTGTGCTATTACTTAGTGATAAGTGATTTTATATATATATATATATATATATATATATATATATATATATATATATGTATATATATATGTGTGTGTGTATGTATGTATATGTATACATATATATGTATTTATATATCACATTTATATATATATACACTTATATATACATTTATATATAAACATTATAACATATGAAAACAAGAAAGGCATATTATTAGCAGGAATCTTTCCTAAAATGAATCCCTTACAACCTTGCTAAAGAAGTATGAACCTATCACAGATTATAAGAATCCAAAGCAGGCGATCTCAAAATGATCACCTGCTAATTATTAGTTTGTCTCATTATGGCGCCTGTCATCTAAAGGATACTGACTGTGTGGCTGATTACTGAGATTGATATTACTTTATAGGACCAGATATTTACAAGATACCTTGTAATCTACCCATATTAGCATGCACATATACTGAGTTGATAAATGAGCTCTGTGAAAAGGGATTTAATATTATTTTTGTGCAACAGATAGGAATTACACATAGAATGAGAAACTACATTCTGATATACATAGTTCTTAAATTCTAAGAGCCTGAAATTTCTGCTGGACCACACAGCCAGAGTGAATTATGCATGTAGAAGTTACTAAAGACTCAAGCTTGTGAAAGGAGTTTGGTTTATCCAGAGGTTGATGGGAATTTACAAGTCAAATTCATTTTATACTTTATTACAGCTATTCCAATGAAAGTTCTAGGTTAATCAGAATCCAGAGATATATTTATCATGCATAATCACAGTTTCCTTTTTGTTGTTTTATTAATGAAGAAAAATGCCAATCAAGATTGTCACCGGTGAAGAGATTAACAAGGTATGGGATACTGTAGGAACATCTTAAGTCAATATCGCATAATTCATACATACCCTTTTCCAAAGTTGACAAAAGGAGTGCAGGTCTCTAATGAAGAGACACAAAAAATGAACTCTAAAATTGATTGAGAATGGAAAAGACTTCAGGCTAATCTTCTCTGAGTAATCTCAGTCCCAGTGCAGCTTGCTACTTCTCCTGAGTTTCTGACACACTTGGGATGTGATTGCAACAATGTGTCTTACATATTAATAGACCACAAAGTCCTCACATGTCAGGCTGCTGAACTCCATGTAGGCTGTGTTGGACGATTTACTGCAGTCAATGTGGCCTTGCCTTTGAACATTTGATTGTATTCATTATCATTGTTGTAAGGATAAATCCTTCCAATCCACTCAGGGCTTTTTCCATGGCTCTGCTTCATCCAGTGTATACTGTTATGACTAAACTTTGAAGGAGACGCTTTTACCTGGTCAAATATTGCACAGACTCTCAGATTGTAACTTTGACTGATTGAACTTGATTGTTCCTGTCTTGTACTGGTAACTGTAGCTACTGAGAGTTCATGTAAAGTCCTGAGATGTCCCGCGCAACCTCCCGCCAGCAGGAAAGATGCGGCACACTCAGGATCCTTCTGCAGTATAAGCTTTAATGCATCTTGAGAGGGAGAGCATAAGCTTCACAAACGAGGAGGGCCCCAAGGGCCTAAAACCCTTCCCTTATATAGAGAGCTAAGCTCGCCTGGGACGTGGCAGTCTCTGATGGGCTCCTGTTGCCTCAGGCCACATGACGTGTTCCAACTGTCAGATTAATCAAGGCGGGAAAACCTTCCAGCGCATGCGCACAGACTTGTTAATGGCAATGATGTGATAAGGATAGCTTCCCACACTGAGACTTTAATTCATGTCTATACACACAACATTGAGGATCTTATGTTCTCTCCAGTCCCTCTTTTGTGATGGTCCTTGGGTTTTTGGTGGAACATTTATATAGCTGTCTCCTCTGTGGTTGAGTATGCAGAGGTTCATCCTCTTCACCTTGTTCATTAACACATTAATGAACACACTACTCATTACACACTGCACATAGAAGCTGCAGTGGTCAAGGCTGAGAATAGCAACAATCTACCGGGTATAAACATAAATATTATAAGGCAGTTTGACCACTTGACCTTTAGCAATGCAACTAGAGTGTACTACACCTATGTCACCTCTAATCAAGGGCTTTTGATCATGTTTACCTGGGATGAAGTCTTTCCAAAGGAGCAGACCACACATCCAGTTAGAAAAGTGTTGGTCACTACACAACACTCAGGGGTTAGTGGTTACATCTTATCAG
>NW_021618584.1:0-1148 GCF_004785775.1 Grammomys surdaster | reverse complement strand
TTAAATATCCCTATGTTCACATGGTTTTATTTATTCGGACACTTGATATATCAATGAAAAGAAAAAAAGTGAAACATTTGCACATTGAATTCACAACATTTGACTTTTGGCTACTTGTAGACTTGCTGTATATTGATTAAGGTTTCTCCATGACAACATTCTTGAATGTCATAAACTGACATTCAACTGCTCCATAAACTTAGCAATGTCACTACAAGAATATGAGTACTACCAATTTTGCTATGGACTATTTGCTTATTAGCAGGTTTTAGATCCATATTTATCACTACTCAATGTGCAACATCTAAGTATTAAGAGACTATACAGAGGGGTAGTTCCACAGCATAGCTCTAATGGAGCTACAAATCAAATTAAGATATCTCTTAAGGTACTGTTTCCTTGTCAGCTTTCTTAGAAGAATGCCTTGCAAACACAAATCAGAAAACTGACAGTGAGGTACATGGTTTTGTGAGAATATTATCATCATAGCTACACTTAAAGGACTGCTATTTTACACACTTGCTTTCCTTTAGAGCTTCCAGAACATATGAAAATTTTCTCACAGGGATATTTGTATCAGCTTGCACATGAAAATTACCTTTCATGCCTTCCAGAACTTTGATGTTGTTCTTCAATATGATGATCTTCCCAACTGTAACCTAAAACACAGTACCAGAAAATGAATGATATAGTATCTAAAAATAGGCAAAATTCAAGTTACTGTGAATTTTGACAGCACTCAACTTGATTTATTCAGCTCAATCTTCCTTGTTCTCTGTAGTGGCATACTTTCCCCGAATGTTGGGAGTAAGGAGAGGAAGAAGAGAAGAGAATAAAAGGAGCTAGGGGGGCAGAGATGGAGGAGCTATGGATAACCACACATGTACTGAGGGAAGTCCTGGGTTGACAAATTATATCTAGGTTAGTTAATTAGTTAACACTTCCAATTGTGTGAGCACCTCTGTATTTGAGCATTACCAAATACATAAAGCTATTGGATAATCTTTAACCACTAGAGTCTCATTTCTACTGGGTACCACATGGATGGCAGGATGGTCTGGGCTCAGCCCAGCTTTGTGGAGACAACGTGGAAGACTGGCAGTCATCTCCCATGCTGACATCTTGTGGGTGGCAGGGCCAGTGTCTCA
>NW_021618583.1:41929-113497 GCF_004785775.1 Grammomys surdaster | reverse complement strand
TAGATTAGACAAGTTATCCCAATTATTCTATCCCTATATTGTAGCTACCTGTGGCTATTTAAAGCCACGCAGTATCTGAATCCTCTTGTTTATCCTCCATTTTTCTTCTCTGTCCTCGTCTCTGAAACTCTTCCCTCCATCTTCCTTTTCCCTGTCCAATTGCAGGCTTTTTGTTGTATTGATATTTAAAGTGATTGGACAGGGAAAATTCTGCTACATGGTTTAAAAGGATTAGAGTCAATAGGGTGGAGCAAAGCTGCAGGGCGCCACCTCGCTGATAAGGAGAATGCCATGCTCAGGATTCTTCTGACAGCAGTATATTGTTACAGCTCTTTTAGATGGTAGTGTTACAGCTCTCTTAGATGGTAGTGAGGCCAGGGACCCCAAGCCCCAAAAGCCTGTGGCTTATATAGAGCTTTAGGAGTCGTGCCACACACTCTTTGGCTCTTATGATGTCGCCAAATTAGCATACTGGTTTTCGCGCCTTGCACAGGCGCACATTCAAGCAAGGCTCGCAAGAAGAACCAGGAAGCAGGAGACCGGCACCATGTTGCTATGGCGAACGCGGCTCCTAACACAAAGCCATGGAGGCAGAAACAGTGGAGTGTGCACATGTTGGTCTGCAAATAGGAAACAGAGGAATCATGGGAATGACAAGGCTTTTTATACCTCCAAGCCTGTCCACAGTGACACAACCCTTCCAACAGAGCCACACCTCCTAATCCTTCCAAAATAGTTCCACCAACTAGGGGCCAAGCATACGTGGGTGGGTGGGGGGGAAGCATTCTCCTTCAGATTACCACATATGCACACACATTCATAGCACACAAAAACATGCAAAGAAAGAATCCCCACATGTGAACCACTTGAGAGGCAAAAGCAAAGGAATCCTCAGCCATAGGGTGAGCTCAAGGCTAACCTGGGTTACCAAGACACTACCACTTGAAATAAAACCAAGGGACTAGAGACAAGGCTTGGCAGTTAAGACCAGGCTGGTCTTCCAGAGGACCTTGGTTCAATTCCCAGCATCGACATGGCAGTTCACAACTGATAATCCAGTTCCAGGGGATCCAATGGCCTCTTCTAGCCTCTGAGGATACTACATGCTTTTGGTACACATTCAGGCAAGACATACAGACATATGTACATACATACATACATACATACATACATACATACATAAATACATACATACATACATACATGTAAAACAAGCTCCCTGGCTGTCTAGATAAGAGTTTTGTGTACCTGAAGTCTCAGCACTCAGGAGGCTGAGCCTGATCACAGGGAGTTCAAGGTAGCTTAGAATGTATAACAAAATCCTTTCTCAAGTAAGTCAATGAGACTATATGGCTAAAAAGAGATTTTTTTTGAGTTGGAGAATGAAAATATTACCAACTGAAAAGGCAGGCAAAACAAAGACAATGTCTTCATAGAATGTTAAGGAATTTCATAATGAAATTCAGTGTTTCTACAAAATTGGAGACGATATTAGAAGTCAGACTCCAGTTCTCAGAAAAGTTTATCTTGGAGATAAATGGAAGGACTATGTCCATTGGAGAAGGATGATGGTGATGGTTGGCTCAGAGACAGAACAAGAGCAGAGATGACCTTCTCGAAGTTCCAAATGGTTGCACTGCCCATACTTGGCACTGGGCTTCCTGTTAGCTGAGGTCCTAGCATGAAGAGGGTTTTATGAAAAAGATAATTATGAAGCAAGGTTTTAAAAATAAAAGCTGTGCCAACCAGATGGCACAGTGGGTGAGGGAGCTTCTGAGGCAAGCCTGATGGCCAGTGTGTTCAATCTCTGGAACCAACACAGCAGAAAGAGATCTAATTCCTCAAGTTGGTCTCTGAGCTCCCTGTGTGCATCTTATGGTGTGGGTATGAGCACTTGCACAGTCTCACCACATGTGCATGCACGGGCGCATACACACGTGGGAGTGTAGGGTGACCTTAGCTTCTATGTAGACTATTGTGGCTATGCAGTCCACATCTTGTCTGTCCTCACTAGCCCAGGCCTGATCCACATTTTGCCTCAGTCACAGAAGCCCTGTCAGTAGGCACCTTTCAGTGGCAATGAATCAAACCTTCCTCTTCCTCATGTGGCTAATATTCCACACAGGAACAACACTAATGGGTGTCAGGCAGTTGTAGCTGACTAATTAAAGGAGGGATGAGGAGACCTCCCATTTCCTCAGTTCCCCAGAATATACTGGGGCTTCAAACTGTTCCTCACAGGGCAGTTCACAACCATGTATAACTCTAGTTCTAAGAGATCCAACACCCTCTTCTGGTCCCTCTGGTACAAGGCTTGCACTTGGTGCACATACATATATCTAGACAGAACACACATGTTTTGATTTCAAAAAATTCAAAACCATGTAAAGTTAAAGTTTTATAAAACTTTAATTAAGTTTTTATTTACTTGTATTTATTTTCATGAAATTAATCTTTTAAAAATATTAAGTGGTTTAATTGTAGATCTGAGTACACTCCTGTATAAATGTGTGCATAGAGGCCCGAGATCCGTGTTCACGTTTCCCTCTTTTGCTCTACATTTTAAACATCAATTACTACACTTATTTGGAGTAGACGGGGACGTACAACACACATGCAGAAGTCGGAAGACAACTTGTAGGACTCATGCAAGTCCCACACTACCCCCATGTCCCATGACAGCCCAGACCTTTTCTACTTTTTTTCTCTGTGTAGCTCTGGCTGTCCTGGACCTCTGTAGACCAGGCTGGCCTCAAACTTAGAGATCCACCTGCCTCTCTACCTCTCTACTTTGATATTTCTATGGTTTATTGTTACTTGAATTGTTTGTTTATTTATTTGAGACAGAGTCTCTCTATGTAGCCCCAGCTGGCCTGGAACTTACTATGTAGACTAGGCTGGTCTTAGACTCACATAGAACTTTCTACCTGTGTCTCCCCAGTACTAGAACTAACATGAGACGTCATATCTGGCAAAAATTGGAATTTATTATAAGCATTGGTGAGTGACTGACAAGCCGTACTGTCTTAAATAGCAGTACACTCAAACTTACCACATCACAGTTAAGAGGAAGTTTTGACAGAATGCATCTTGGGGTTTGGGTGTGAGATGATGTATAAATATCCTGGTTTTCGCTGTAGAATTATGTTCACACCAGCATGGGACCAACATGACTTTGAGCCACAACCTCCTCATGCATTTAATGGTGGATCTCACAGGTAGGTTGCAGACTGGAGTAATGTGTGGAAGAGCTCCAAGGGGCAACCAAATAAGCCCATCTCCCTTTCCTTCTCTCTCTCTGTCTCTCCCTCTCTCCGTCTCTCTCTCTCTCTGTCTCTCAGTCTCTCTGTCTGTCTCTCTCTCTTTCTCTCCTCTCTCTGTACCCCCCCCCCCCCATATTTACTTATTTTATGTATGTGAGTACATTCTTGTTTTTTTCAGACACACCAGAAGAGGGCATCAGATCCCACTACAGATAGTTGTGAACCACCATGTAGTTGCTGGGAATTGAACTCAGGACCTCTGGAAGAACAGTCAGTGCTCATAACCACTGAGCCATCTCTCCAGCTCCCACTTGGACTCTCTTATGAGTATGATGTTCCCAAGCAAGCCAATCCTGCTGCCTACCTCACAGAAGGACTGGGAGAAAGGCTCTCTCTCTCTCTCTCTGTCTCTCTCTCTCTCTGTTTCTCTCTCTCTCTCTCTGTCTCTCTCTCTCTGTTCCTGTTGTTGGAGCCTAGGAAGTGGAGCTCACCTTTGTGTTCTCTAGAAGTTCCTCGGTCATGTGAAAGCCCAAAGGAAGGAAGAAGTCTGGAAGACAGAAGCATACACAGAAGAGTCACTGCCCTGCCTATGACCCCAGGGAAAAGGGTAGGTGAAGGGGCCTGCTCATTCAGGAGCATCCCATCCCATCATTAGAGCCCAGGGTTTCCTTCTTAGCATAAGCTGATCTCTACAGGAACAGTCAGTCAGGAGTGAACTGGAGATCTGCTCCATCCACTTCATGGGGAAATAGCTTAGGAAACTCATAAGTTAACTTTTTGTCATTTTTAAAATTCTTTTTTTTAAATTAATATATATCATTTTATGTGTTATTGGGTTTCATAAAGACATTTTTACATAATTATGAACTATTTTTTGAAGCTGCAGAGGTGGCTCAGCAGTTAAGAGCACTTACGGCTCTCGAGGAAGACCCGTGTTCAGTTCCCAGCACCCACACAATGGCTCCCAACCACCCATATCTCCAGGACCTTTTTCTTGCCTCTGAAAGCAGTGAAGAAACAGTGCCAGTTCAAAAACATGGTCCACATATGTGCGTGCCAGCAAAACCCTTGTGCACATAAGATAAGCCTTAAAGGAAAGTTCTTTGGCAATATCCTTTCTGTACCTTCCACATCTTCTCCCTTTTCTTCTCTCCCCTGACAACAAGTCCTGAATATTCTGCTAGAGAGTAGGCCCTACTGCCCTTCTTTCTTTAAGGTCTGTGTAGTCTAAGCTGAACAACAGGGTCTCTTTACATAGCTCTGGCTGTCCTTGAACTCACTCTGTAGAACAGGCTGCTCTCAAGCTTAAACTCACAGATCTACTGCCTCTGCCTCCCAATTATTGGCATTAAAGGTGTGAACCACCATGCCAGACATCTCTGAGTCATTTATGAAAATATTTATTAATACTTGGCATAGGTCATGCTATCACTGTATCTTCCTCCACTGGTGTGTCCTATTGTGAGTCTGGGGACATTCCTGTCATACAAGCTACCTAACCTTGTTTGTAGCATACAGTATGTATTTCTTGGATATGTAATTAGCAGGTGCTGGGCCCTGGGAGAACCAGCATGGTATTAAAGACCTTGGGAGCAATATGGATGATGTCTTACAGTAATTTAAGTTGTTACTAAGCAAACATTTTCTCATGCTTGAGAAAAATAATTCCTGTTGATAACCAATGCTCTATTTCAGACAACATATCCGGCAAATGGGCCACATAGATACCTACCACTGAAGTGGCAAATGCTGAAAAAAAAAGTCTAAAAGGGAAAGAATGTGTGGGCCCCCCAGAGCCTCCACAGTTAACAGTGGATGCTGCATTTGTTCAACACCGTCTAGCGAGAAGAATAGAGTCTCCTTTTCCAGTGCCTACTGAAGTTCTCTTGGGGCTTGAGATATGTACAGATATGAACTGTGGACATGAGTGCTGCCCTGGCGAGTGTCCTCTTGATAAACTAGTATTTGGAAAACCAGTGGACTTAGATTTGAAAGGCTGGGATCCAACTCCCAGTTTTGATGCCAGTGACACTGTAGGAATCTTTGCTTTCTCTGGATTTCTGCTTCATTTGTAAAATGAGGAATTAAGGATCAAATAAATCTAAATGGTGGCTGGGAATACAGTTAAATGGTACAATGCTTAGCCAGTATGCACAAGGTACTCCATCTCCAGCACGGTGAGTGAGTGAATGAATGAATCTAATGGCATTTACACTTCTAATATCCCCATAGATTAGATATGTTGCAGAAAATGTGGATAGAGCAAGAAGTTGTAACTCACCCACTGCAAAGGAAGTGCACACTGAGCTGGCTAGAACAAGGATGGCAGCTGAGAAGGTCACTTTCATGGTGATAGATCTGTGGAAGGAAGCAGTTATTTGTCCTCTGGCTCTACTTGCTTTCAGCTGTGGAAGACACTCCTGACTGAAGGAGCCTCAGCTCAGTGTTAAAGACAACGTCAGTGAACGTTATCAGCCTTCTGTGGGAGGAAAGCAGCTTCTCTGTCTCCCCTGGCCTGATAGTGTAGAGAAAAGTAGCCTTTCCTGTCGTCCCCATCCCTCTGTTCTCCAGGGGAGAAATTCCTTCTGTGATAACCTTCTGCAGAATCAGTGTTCTAGCATCAGACATGAGTCGCATGTTGTTCTCTTCAGTAATTTTTCTAACCCCTACATAAGAACAAACCACAGAAATCCCAGCACTTTGGAGGCAGAGGCAGGTGGATTTCTGAGTTTGAGGCCAGACTGGTCTACAGAGTGAATTCCACACAACCAGGGCTACACAGAGAAAACCTTTCTGCAAAAATAAAAACGAAAAGAAAATAACCCCAAAACTAACAAACAAAAAAAAAGTAAACCACAGAAGCTAAGAAGCAAGGTTAGTACATTTAGACATTTTCCAAGAATTGTGGATTGGCACGAGGTGCTGTCTGTGTGCTCAGTTTTGCAGCCTGAATGGTACTGCCCTCATGGACTCAGTTGTGCTAATGTCTCAGGGCCTACTAAGTCTGGGGTCCTCTTACAGTGGTTTGAATAGGAATGACCCCCTAGGCTCATATATTTGAATGCTCAGCCATCAGTGAGCAGCATTGCTTGAGAAAGATGAAGAGGTGTGGCCTTGTTGGAGGAAGGGAATGGGTTTTGAGGTTTCAAAATCTACTTCTCCAGGACCATCTGTTCCTGCACACTGCCATGCTTCCCACCATGATGAAAATGAACTGATCTGAAAGCAAGCCCAGTTAAATGTTTTCTAAGGGTTGCCTAGGTCATCCTGTCTGTTCCAGCCACAGAGCAGCGAGCAGGCCAGTATTCTTGGTAATTCTTTCATGGGACAGGATAAACCAGGATTCAGTAGCTCACTCCAGTGTATTGCTACTGAATGTCACTTTAGCCTGATTTTGCTGTTCTGGTCATCACCCCTTTTTATGGTCCCCAAATCACACCCAAGCCACTACTGCATCTTTTGTTCATTTGTTTGCTTTGAGACAGGGTCTCACTCTAGCCTAGGCTAACCTGGAATTCACTTTGTAGTTCAGACTGGCAGTCCTGCTTCAGTGTGGGATTACAGGTATGCATCCAATCTCCAGATCTTTTTTCTATGTCTCCCCAGCAATTTATCTCATCAAATTCTTTAAGGTAAGCTCTGTATGTGACCACCGGTCTATGTTTTATGTTCTCTGGGGCTTTAGACACGCTCTCTATAGTGATCTGTAAAAGCAACAACACACCAAACAGTTTTTTTGGTTTTCCATTCTCCATGGTGCTTTAAAAGGATGTGTGCAGAATAGGTTCCTAGAGGATCAGCCCAGCTTCTCTATTAATTCCATGTTGGTTAAAATGAATGGCATGTGACTTTAGGGAAGAGGAATTCTAAAGAATGGGGAAGACTGTTACTAGTGTTCAGCATTGGCTGATTGTAACCAGTAGCAAAGCCCTGAGAGGCACACAGGGGACAGCTACCTCCTTCTCCCCAAATGCATCCATAAACTGCACTCTGTAAGTAACCATTTCCTGCTGGGAGCCTGTGAACAATGAAGTTCTAACAGCATGGTATTCTCTACAGAGCAGTGGCTTTGTTAGGGAGAGTGCCTGCTGACACTGCAAAGCAGAGCTGTCACTGTAGCACAACTTCAGGAGTGGTGACAACTGGGTCCCCACCCCTCAGTCCCTCCAAAATGGAGAAAGGGGGCTGAAATCCCATTGGCATGAGGATAAGAGTGGTGGAGTAGAGACAGTGCTCACAGTAAGATGTCACCTGGAGTAAGGAGAGCCTGGCTGCAGCAGACACCATGGCAGCCTCATTCAAAGTCCTTTTGTTGTTGTTGTTGCATTTTTATGGAACTTCCTTCTGAGGAAGATCCTTAGTGTTCTGAAGCCCCTTTGTAACAGAGAAGAAGAGGCTAAAAACTGTTTTCAGTCCCCACATACTGTTAAGTGAGTAGGTCACAGCCAGCCCAGAAGGAAAGAGCTGGAGACAGTGGCCTCACAGGGAAGGCCCAGCTATCTGGAGCTGATGACAAGGACGCAGACACAGCTTCTGGTCTTTCAGACCCTTGCTTCTGGCTAAATAAGGAATGTGCCGGTGTGCCCAGCTGTGAACTTTGTATAGATTATTAAAGCTACATATGTCTCATTGTTTAACAACAAAAGAAAGAAAATTATCTTTAAAGAAAATTAGGAAAAATACCAGAAAAGGTTAATAATATTTGTGAAATGAAGGAATGAGTGTCAAGAGTTTTTCAATAGATGTTTTAAAGTTGCAGTCAGTTCTGTGGCGGGACCTGAAAGTCACTAGATAGTGAGAAGCAGAAAGGGACAGAACCCTCGACACGCACTGACACACTCTTAAGTTTGGGAACGCATTGCTGTCGAGTTAATAGTAACCAATGAAATTCCCAAAATGAAAGCCGGAGAGTTGGCAGCAAGAGCTCACTTGCAGGACTGAAACAGCTGTGGTGCAGTCTATTCTCCTGTGCTGGAAAATGATCTGTTTGGGTAAGTTCTGCCCATGCCTTTCCCTGAATAAAAATGAATAATAAAACACTCTTTGATTCTCAGAAAATTATAAATTGGTTATGCACGTTACCTGCTGTGACTCCCACTGTTGCTCCCAGAAACTGGCTGGCTGGAAGTCTTTAGCTGGTGAAGAAATAGGAACACTGACAGGAGGCGATTCGGGCCAGCCTTCTCAGGACAGTACCTGGCACAGAAGGCAGTGAGCTTTGAAGTTGAAAAACTAAATACAAGCCAGGGCTGTGGTGGTGCATGCCTCTGGTCTCAGGACACAAGGAAGAGGCAGGTAGATCTTTGGGAGTTTGAGGGCAGCCAGCCTGGTCTACATAGCAAGTTTCAAGGCTACATATTCCATACTGAGACTTCAAATTAGGAATCCTGTGGTTCCTCCTTCGGCGAGTTCACATTTCAGCTTTCTGGGCATGGAATATATTTTCCCCTGCCACTTGGAAATCTAACTCCTTTTGCCAAATTTGCTATCATTTGCTGTTTGCTATCAAATAGGGCAGACTTAATTTTTTTGTTCATTTGTTTTTTAAAACATGGTTTTGTGTGGCTGGGTTAGATGCTGAGGCTATCCTGGAAATGATCCTCCTGCCTCCACTTTCTAATTACACAGCCCTGCTGCACTGATGTAATCATTGATCTATTTTGTTGTAGTTTTTTTTTTTTTTTTTAAGCAGGTGGTTTTATGTGAGTTGCAGGCCAGCCTGGTCTACAGAACTAGTTCTAAGGCAGCCAGGGCTACACAGAGAAACCCTCTCTCAAAAGAACACAACAATAATGACAAGAATTGATTTTACTTTTATGTGTCCATCTGTCTCATGTTTATGGGTATCCATGGAGGCCAAAGAAGGCACCTGGAGCTGTAGTCACAGGTGCTTGTGAGCTAGGAACTGGGGCGAGGAACTGAACTTGTGTCCTCTGGAAGAGCAGGAAGCTCCCCATCTGGTGAGCCATCTTTCTGGTTTCAGGTTTTTGAGAGGAAGTCTCACTCTGTAGCTCCTGCCTAACTATGTAGCTAAAATTCTGTCCTGCTTCTGCCTCCAAGTGCTGGGATTACAGGCATGAGCTACTGTATCCTGCCCAGCAGTTATGTTTAGGATAGCTTCAGATACTTGCACACCATTGTCATTACCACCTATGCATATGTAGTTAATTATTTTATCCAGAGTCAAAGCTAGCTATTCATCTTTTGGGGAGGAGGTTTTGAGACAGGGTCTAATTCAGCGCAGCCAAGTCTGGAGCTTGTATACTTGCCTTATTAAAGCATTTACTTATTTTTTTTTATTGGATGTTTTATTTACATATCATGTTATCCCCTTACTCTATTCCCCTCCGAGGAGCCCTCTATCCCATCACTCCTCCTATTGCTTCTCTGCGGATGTGCCCCTACCTATCCCCCCCATTCCCACCTCCCCACCCTCAAATTTCCACCCACTGGGTCATCCAGCTTTCAAGAGACCAAGGATCTCTTCTCCCGCCTATGCCTGACAGGGCCATCCTCCCTTACATATACAGCTGGAGCCATGGATCCCTCCCTAAGTGCTCCCAGGCTGGTGGTTTAGACCCTGGGAGCTGTGGTTGGTTGTTATTGTTGCTCTCCTCATGGTGCCGCAAACCCTTTCAGCTCCTACAGTCTTCACTCAATCTCCTCCATTGGGAACCCCATGATCAGTTCAGTTGGTTAGCTGTGAGCATCTACCTCTGAATATGTCAGACTCTTGCATACCGCTGAGCAGACATCTATACCAGGCTCTTATCAGCATGCACTTCCTGACTTCCACCTCAGCATCTACCTTTGGTGACTGTACATGGGATGGATACCCAGGTGGAATGGTCACCAGACGGCCCTCCTTCAGTTTCTGTCCCTCACTTTGTCTCCATATTTGGAGACAAATACTCCCTAGAGTATTTGTTACTCCTTCTATGAAGGACCAAAGCACTCCTACTTGGTCTTCCTTCTTCATGAGCTTCATGTGGTCTGTGAGTTGAATCTTGGGTATTTCAAGGTTCTGGGCTAATATCCAATAATCAGTGAGTGAATACCATGTTTGTTCTTTTGTGATTGGCTTACCTCATTCAGGATGATATTTTCTAGTTCCATCCATTTACCTAGGAATTTCTCAAATTCATTGTTTTTAATAGCTGAGTGATACTCCATTGTGTAAATGTACCACATTTTTTGGTATCCATTCCTCAGTTGGAGGACATCTGGGTTCTTTCCAGCTTCTGGCTATTATAAATAAGGCTGCTATGAACATAGTGGAGCATATGTCCTTGTTATATGTTAGAGCATCTTCTGGGTATATACCCAGGAGTGGTATAGCTGGATCCTCAGGTAATGCTATGTCTTATTTTCTGAGTAACCGCCAGACTGATTTCCAAAGTGGTTACACTATCTTGCAGTCCCACCAACAATGGAGGAGTGTTCCTCTTTCTCCACACCCTTGCTAGCATCTAATATCACCTGAGTTTTTGATCTTAGCCATTCTGACTGGTGTGAGATGAAATCTCAGGGTTGTTTTGATTTGCATTTCCCTGATGACTAAGGATACTGAACATTTCTTTTTTTTTTTAATTGGATACTTTATTTACATTTCATATGTTATCCCCTTACCCCATCCCCCACCCACCCGGGAACTCCCCATCCTCTTACCCCTCTTCCTTCTTCTCCGTGGATGTAACTCCCACCTACCCCCCAACTCCCACTTACCCACCCTCAAAATTCCCACCCCCTGGGGCATTCAGCCTTCATGAGGTCAAGGATCTCTTCTTCCACCTGTGCCTGGCAGGGCCCTCCACTCTTACATATTCAGCTGAAGCCCTGGATCCCTCCATAAGTACTCCCAGGCTGGTGGTTAGGACCCTGGGAGCTGTGGTTGGTTGGTATTGTTGCTTTCCTCATGGTGCCACAAACCCTTTCAGCTCCTTCAGTCCTCACTCTAACTCCTCCATTGAGAACCTCATGATCAGTTCAATGGCTAGTTGTGAGCATCTGCCTCTGAATATGTCAGACTCTTGAAGGCCTCTGAGGAGACATCCATATCAGGCCCTTATCGGCATGCACTTCCTGACTTCCACATCAGCATCTACCTTTGGTGACTGCACATGAGATGGATACTCAGGTGGAAAGGTCTTCAAATGGCCCCTCCTTCAGTTTCTGTCCCTCACTTTGTCTCCATATTTGCTCCCTTGAGTATTTTGTTGCTCCTTCTAAGAAGAATTGAATCACCCCCGCTTGGTCTTCCTTTTTTATGAGCTTCATGTGGCCTGTGAGTTGCGTCTTGGGTATTTCAAGGTTCTGGGCTAATATCCAATAATCAGTGAGTGAATACCATGTGTGTTCTTTTGTGATTGGCTTACTTCACTCAGGATGATAATTTCTAGTTCCATCCATTTACCTAGGAACCTCTCGAATTCATTGTTTTTAGTAGCTGAGTAATACTCCATTGTGTAAATATACCACATTTTTTGAATCTATTCCTCAGCTGAAGGATATCTGTGTTCTTTCCAGCTTCTGGCTATTATAAATAAGGCTGCTATGAACATAGTTGAGCATATGTCCTTGTTATATGTTCGAGCATCTTCTGGGTATATGCCTTGGAGTGGTATAGCTGGATCCTCAGGTAATGCTATGTCCAATTTTCTGAGGAACTGCCACACTGATTTCCAAAGTGGTTGCACCATCTTGCAGTCCCACCAACAATGGAGGAATGTTCCTCTTTCTCCACACCCTCGCCAGCATCTACTATCACCTGAGTTCTTAATCTTAGCCATTCTGACTGGTGTGAGATGGAATCCCAGAGTTGTTTTGATTTGCATTTCCCTGATGACTAAGGACACTGAACATTTCTTTAGGTGCTTCTCGGCCATTCGAGTTTCTTCCATTGAAAATTCTTTGTTAAGCTCTATACCCCATTTTTTAATAGGGTAATTTGGTTGTCTGGAGTCTACTTTCTTGAGTTCTTTGTATATATTGGATATTAGCCCTCTATCAGATGTAGGATTGGTAAAGATCTTTTCCCAATTTGTTGGATGTTGTTTTGTCCTATTGACAGTGTCCTTTGCCTTACAGAAACTTTGCAATTTTATGAAGTCCCATTTGTCAATTCTTGATCTTAGAGCATATGCCATTGGTGTTCTGTTCAGGAACTTTTCCCCTGTGCCCAAGTATTCGAGGCTCTTCCCCACCTTCTCTTCTATTAGTTTCAGTGTATCTGGTTTTATGTGGAGGTTCTTTGTCCACTTATACTTGAGCTTTGTACAAGGAGATAAGAATGGATCAATTTTCATTCTTCTACATGTTGTCCTTCAGTTGAACCAGCACCGTTTGTTGAAAATGCTGTCCTTTTTCCACTGGACAGTTTTAGCTCCTTTGTCAAAGATCAAGTGACCATAGGTGGTTGGGTTCATTTATGTGTCTCAATTCTATTCCATTGATCTTCCTGCCTGTCTCTGTACCAATACAATGTAGTTTATATCACTATTGCTCTGTAGTACAGCTTGAGATCAGGGATGGTGATTCCTCCTGAAGTTCTTTTATTGTTGAGAATGGTTTTTGCTATCCTGGGTTTTTTGTTATTCCAAATGAATTTGAGAATTTTCTTTTCTAACTCTGTGAAGAATTGAGTTGGGATTTTAATGGGGATTGCATTAAATCTGTAGATTGCTTTTGGCAAGATGGCCATTTTTATTATATTAATCCTTGAGCATGGGAGATCTTTCCATCTTCTTAGATCTTCTTTGATTTCTTTCTTCAGAGACTTGAAGTTCTTGTCCTACAGGTCTTTTACTTGCTTGGTTAGATTCACACCAAGGTATTTTATGTTATTTGTGACTATTGTGAAGGGTGTCATTTCCCTAATTTCTTTTTCAGTCTGTTTATCTTTCATGTAGAGGAAGGCTACTGATTTGTTTGAGTTGATTGTATAGCCAGCCACTTTGCTGAAGTTGTTTATCAGGTATAGGACTTCTCTGGTGGAAGTTTTGGGGTCACTTAATTATGCTATCATATCATCTGCAAATAGTGATATTTTCCCTTCTTCCTTTCCCATTTGTATCCCTTTGACTTCTTTTTGTTGTCTAATTGCTCTGGCTAGGACTTCCAGTACTATATTGAATAGGTAGGGAGAGAGTGGGCATCCTTGTCTAGTCCCTGATCTTAGTGGATTTGCTTCCAGTTTCTCTCCATTGAGTTTGATGTTGGTTACTGGTTTCTGCATATTGCTTTTATTATGTTTAGGCATGGGCCTTGAATTCCTGATCTTTCCAAGACTTTTATCATGAAGGGATGTTGAATTTTGTCAAATGCTTTTACAGAATCCAGTGAGATGATTGTGTGTTTTTTTCCTTTGGGTTTGTTTATATAGTGGATTACATTGATGGATTTCCGAATATTGAACCATCCCTGCATTCCTGGGATAAAACCTACTTGATCATGATGGTTGATTGTTTTGATGTGTTCTTGGATTTGGTTTTCTAGAATTTTATTGAGTATTTTTGCATTGATGTTCATAAGGGAGATTGGTCTGAAGTTCTCTTTCTTTGTTGGGTCTTTGTGAGGTTTGGGTATGAGTGTAATTGTAGCTTCATAGAACGAATTGGGTAGTGTTCCTTCTGTTTCTGTTTTGTGGAATAGTTTGAAGAGAATTGGTATTAGGTCTTCCTTGAAGGTCTGATAGAATTCTGCACTGAAACCATCTGGACCTGGGCTTTTTTTGGTGAGGAGAGTTTTAATGACTACTGCTATTTCCTTAGGGGTTATGGGACTGTTTAGATGGTTTATCTGCTCCTGTTTTATCTTTGGTACCTGGTATCTGTCTAGGAAGTTGTCCATTTCATCTAGGCTTTCCAGTTTTGTTGAGTGTAGGCCTTTGTAGTAGGACCTGATGATTTTTTGAATTTCCTCATTTTCTCTTGTTATGTCTCCCTTTTCAGTTCTGATTTTATTAATTGGATACTGTCTCTATGCCTTCTGGTTAATCTGGCTAAGGGTTTATCTATCTTGTTGATTTTCTCAAAGAACCAGCTCCTGGTTTTGTTGCTATTTTGTATAGTTCTTTCTGTTTCTATTTCGTTGACTTCAGCCCTGAGTTTGATTATTTCCTGCCTTGTACTCCTCTTGGGTGTATTTGCGTCTTTTTGTTCTAGAGCTTTCAGGTGTGCTGTCAAGTTGTTAGTGTATGCTCTCTCCAGTTTCTTTTTGTAGGCACTTAGAGCTATAAATTTTTCTCTTAGCACTGCCTTCATGGAGTCCCACAAGTTTTGGTTTGATGTGTGCTCATTTTTATTAAATTCTAGAAAGTCTTTAATTTCTTTCCTTATTTCTTCCTTGATCAAGTCACCATTGAGTAGAGAGTTGTTCAGTTTCCATGTGCCTGTGGGGTTTCCATTGGTTTTGTCATTATTAAAGACCAGCCTTAGTCCGTAGTTATCTGATAGGATGAAAGGGATCATTTCAATCTTTTTGTATCTCTAGAGGCCTGTTTTGTGACCAATTATATGGTCTATTTTGGAGAAGGTACCAGGAGGTACTGAGAAAAAGGTATATTCTTTTAGGATGAAATGTTCTATAGATATCTGTTAAATCCATTTGGTTCATGACTTCTCATAATTTCAATGTGTCTTGGTTTAGTTTCTGTTTCCATGATCTGTCCATTGCTGAGGGTGGGGTGTTTAAATCCCCCACTATTATTGTGTGAGGTGTAATGTGTGTTTCGAGCTTTAGTAAAGTTTTTTTTATGTATGTAGATGCCCTTGTATTTGGAGCATAGATGTTCAGAATTGAGAGTTCTTCTTGATAGATTTTTCCTTTGATGAGTATGAAGTGTCCTTCCTTATCTTTTTTGATTACTTTTGGTTGAAAGTGGATTTTATTTGATATTAGAATGGCTACTCCAGCTTGTTTCTTTGGTCCATTTGCTTGGAAAATTGTTTTCCATCCTTTTACTCTTAGGTAGTATCTGTCTTTGTCACTGAGGTGCATTTCCTGTATGCAGCAAAATTCTGGGTCCTGTTTGTGTATCCAGTCTAATAGTCTGAGTCTTTTTATTCGAGAATTGAGTCCATTGATGTTAAGAGATATTAAGGAAAAATGATTGTGGCTTCCTGTTATTTTTGTTATTAGAGGTAGAATTGTGTTTGTGTAGCTATCTTCTTTTGGGGTTGTTGGAAAATTACTTCCTTGCTTTTCCTAGGTTGTAGTTTCCCTCCTTTTGTTGGCATTTTCCATCAGTTATCCTTTGAAGTGCTGGGTTTGTGGGAAGATATTGTGCACATTTGGTTTTGTCATGGAATATCTTGGTTTCACCATCAATAGTGATTGAGAGTTTTTCTGGGTATAGTAGTCTGGGCTGACATTTGTGCTCTCTTAGTGTCTGTATGATGTCAGTCCAGGCTATTCTGGCTTTTATAGTCTCTGATGAGAAGTCTGGTATAATTCTTATAAGTCTGCCTTTATTTGTTACTTGACCTTTTTCCCTTACTGCTTTTAATATTTTTTCTTTGTTTTGTGCATTTGATGTTTTGATTATTATGTGACGGGAGGTATTTCTTTTCTGGTCTAGTCTATTTGGTGTTCTGTAGGCTTCTTGTATGTTTATGGGCATCTTGTTCTTTAGGTTAGGGAAGTTTTCCTCAATAATTTTGTTGAAGATATTTACTGGCTTTTTAAGTTGGGAATCTTCACTCTCATCTATACTTATTATCCTTAGGTTTGGTCTTCTGACTGTGTCCTGGATTTCCTGGACATTTGGGGTTAGGAGCTTTTTGCATTTTGCATTTTTCCTTGACAGTTGTGTCAATGTTTTCTATGGTATCTTCTGCACATGAGATTCTCTCCTCTATCTCTTGTATTCGGTTGGTGATGCTTGCGTCTATGACTCCTGATCTCTTTCCTAGGTTTTCTATCTCCAGGGTTGTCTACCTTTGAGATTTCTTTATTGTTTCTATTTCCATTTTTAGATCCTGGATGGTTTTGTTTAATTCCTTCATTGTGTTTTCTTGCAGTTTTATAAGAGATTTTTGTGTTTCCTCTTTAAGGGCTTCTACCTGTTTACTTGTACTCTCCTGTACTTCTTTAAGGGAGTTACTTATGTCCTTCTTAAAATCTCTATCATCATCATGAGAGGTGATTTTAATTCTGATTCCTGCTTTTCCAGTGTGATGGGGTGTCTAGGGCTTTCTACTGTGGGAGAATTGGGTTCTGATGATGCCAAGTAACTTTGGTTTCTGTTGTCTATGTTCTTGTGCTTGCCTCTCACCATCTGGTTAACTCTAATGTTACCTGCACTGACTGTGTCTGACTGGAGTCTGTCTTTCCAGTTACCTTGCTTGTGTCAGAACCCCTCAGAATGCAGATGTCTCTGTGGCCTTGTGATCCTAAGCTCCTGTGTAGAAAAACTCCTGGAACTCGGGGTGCCTCTGGGATCCTGAAATCTTTCTGCTCTGAGTGCAGTGGTTCCTCTAGGATGGCTCAGGATACAGTGTCTCCACAAGAGCAGACCAGGTATGTGTCTGCTGCTCTGGGTGCAGTGGCTCCTCTAAGATGGCTCAGGATTCAGTATCTCCACAGGAGCAGACCAACTATGTGTCTGCTGCTTAGTGCAGTGGCTCCTCTAGGATGGTTCAGGATTCAGTATCTCCACAGGAGAAGACCAGCTATGTGTCTGCCGCAGCCAAAAGAAGCATTTACTTATAAAATTTCTATAATCGACTAATAGAGCCAATGTGTGTGTGTGTGTGTGTGTGTGTGTGTGTGTGTATTTGGATTTTTGAGACATGGTTTCTCTGTATAGCCCTGGCTGTCCTGGAACTCACTCTGTAGACCAGGCTGGCCTCAAACTCAGAAATCCGCCTGCCTCTGCCTCCCAAGTGCTGGGATTAAAGGCATATGCCATCATGGCCCTGTTGGTGGTTCAGGTTTTAAGAGCACTCATTGCTCTTGTAGAGTACCTGGCTTCAGTTCCCAGTACCCACACATGTTCACAGCCCTCCTAACTCTAGCTCCAGGAGATCCTATGCCCTCCTTTGGCCTCTGAGGGCACCTGGAGTGCATGTACACAGACATATATATTGACAAGTACTCATAAAGTAAAAAATAATTTTATTTTCAAAGTTAAGTCTGGCTGTCAGGATGGCTCAGAGATTGAAGGTGTTTATCTTGTAAGCCTGGTGACTTGAATTCGATCTCCACAGTCCACATGAAGTAGGAGAGAGCCAACTCCACAAGGCTGCCTTTGTACATCCACCCCCAAAAAACCCACACACTGTTTCCTCTGACACAATTAAAATAAATACCTAAGTCAGGCAAGGTGGCTCAGTGGCTAAACCAGGCTTTGACACCAAGCTGGAAAACCTGAGTTCAATACCCAAGGAGAAGTACCTGCCCTGGTGAAGCCTCCACAGGTGCATTCTGGAGCAGTGCACACATCCACTGCTCACCCAGTAAATAAATAAATGTAATAATGGAAAAATGTAATGTTAGACCACTTTCCATTCTCATCAGTTTCAATCAATAGTCAGGTAGAGGCCAAGGAGAAAGGGGGGTGCATGCTGGGGGCTCAGGCTACAGGAAACATACCCCATCCAGCCTTGACTAATTTTTATAAGACTGCAATAATCAGAAACTTGGTTAGCTCATGGCAGTGCAAGTAAACTCTAACAACGGCATCATTAACAGAGTTGATGAAAACCTTCGTTCTGTAATGGGCATGGTATCATAAATATTTATGGCATATATTTTAGAAATATTTAAAAAATAAAATTTTATGTGACTGTGAAACTATTACTGAAATTTGATGTTTTTATGAGGGCTGGAGAGATGACTCAGCAGTTAAGAACACTGACTGCTTTGGACTCTTGCTCTGTCCTCATTAATGTTGTTAAATTAAGGAGATATTACAGGATTTCCAAACACTGTGAATGTGCAAATATGTCTTTATTCAATAACTACAGTGGCCAGTCATGGTGGCCCCTTCTACAAGACACATCTACGTCCCAATCCCTGGAACCTGTATTGCCTTAATTGACAAAAGTGTGAATGTCATTTAATATGATAAAATATATGACTGTAGGACTGGGGACCTGTGTCACCAATTAAAAAAAGTACATACCGGTTCTACAGAAGACTCAGGTTCTATTCCCAGACCTCCTGGGGTAGACCAAAACTGCCTGCAACTATATCACCAGGGAGATCTGACACCTTTCAATTTGTGGGCACCTGTGGTCATGTTCACAAACACACACACTCATTCAGGTAATTAAAAAGAAATATGTGACTGGATTATGAATTTCAAATGAGGAACTTACCTTAGTTTTCCTAGATGTGCTCTGAATACATTTACAGACGACCTGAAAAGTAAGACTATCATCCTATCTGGATGATGGTGGAAGTGGTGTTCGCCTTTAGTCCTAGCACTTGGGAGGCAGAGGCACGTGGATTTCTGAGTTAGAAGTCAGCCTGGGCTACAGAGTGAGTATCAGGACAGCCAGGGCTATACAGAGAAAATCTGTCTCAAAAAAAAAAAAAAAAAAAAAAGAAGAAGATCATCTCATCTTGATGATCCGCACCTTTAATCCCAGCACTGAGCAGCAGGCAGAGGCAGGTGGGTCCCTGTGAGTTCCAGTCCAGCCTTGTCTACATAGTGAGCTTAGGCCACCAGAGCTACATAGTGAGATACAACAAAGCAGAGAAGAATGTAGACTGGGATGAGAACATTGACTGGTGGCAGAGACAGAGAACAGTGTGATGCTTCTCAGGTCCAGGGATGCCAGGGTAGCTTCTGGGACGTAGGCAGAGACAAGGGGTGCATTGTCTCTAGTGTCCCTGCAGAGAACAGTGCCCTGCCACTGTCAGATAAACAATTTCTAAACCTGGAAGAGAGTGTATTTTCCCACACACCCCATCTCATTTACACTCACTTACTAATGGGCCCCAGTAAGGTACTGCAATAACCATATTCAACTCACCTTGTGTGGTGACTATCAGAGCCTCAGAAAATGTCTTTCAGCTCATTTCTCTACTGGTCACTTGATGATTCCTTTACTAGATGGCCATTATTGAAATACTGGTTTAAATACAGCAAGAAGAAGTGTCTATTTAGGGGCAGGAGAGGTCGCTCAGTAGATAAGAGTACTGATTGCTTTTCCAAAGGACCTGGGTTTGATTTTTAGTACCCACATGGTGTCAGTACCACTCACAACTGTCTGTAACCTCAGTACCAGGAGGTCAAATGCCCTCTTCTGGCTTCAGCAGGCAAGAGATTTCATGTTTGAGGCCAACCTAAACTCCACAGTGAATTCTAGGCCGGCCTCGATCATAGGAACCTGACCTATTTCATTCAGTCTCTCTCTCTCTCTCTCTCTCTCTCTCTCTCTCTCTCTCTCTCTTTCTCTCTCTCTCTATCTCTCTCTCTCTCACACACACACACACACACACACCAACACACACAAACACACACACACACAGCTTAAACATTTATACATTGTGAAGATTATCAGATCTCCTTCATGGATGGAAAATATCCATTGTTCTGGTGTCTGTGGTAGCAATGTTCATGACTATTACAAGGAGTTATAACAGCTCTGCATGTGAACATCTAAGTCAGTCACTCAAGGAAAGAAGCCAGGGCCATCCTCTGGCTGTACAAACATACAAACAGAAAGTACAAGCCAAGCACTATGGCACACATCTTTCATCCCAGCCCTTGGGAGTCAGAGGCAGACAGATCTCTAAATTTGAGGTCTGGACTATATATATAAAGATCCAGGCTAGTCGTTCTAGTGCTACCTAGTGAGACCCTGTCTCAAAATACGACAAAGAAAAGAAAAAAAGGAAGAAAGAAAGAAAGAAAATTGATAAAAGTATAGCACAAGGAGGCCTCTCTCTCCTTTCTGGGCCTGCACTGTGGCCTGTAGTCCCCTCTTCAGGCTGCTTTGCTTTTGCTGGTTGCCTCACATTCAACCCTCCAACTCTGGAGTAGGGAAGTCAGTGGTGGGGTCTGCAGTCCTCAAAACTATTTTCAGTCTGAATCAGTAGAGAGAATAGTTTAAAAAGTGTCTCTGTGTGTGTATACATATATCCATCTTGTATGTGTGTGTCTCTGTGTGTATATACATATACCCATTTTATATGTGTGTGTCTCTGTGTGTAGATACATATATCCATTTTGTATGTGTGTGACCACGAATGTATACATGCATCCGTCCATTGTGTATGTCTGTGTACACTCTATCATAGTGCTGGATTCCTTGAGTTATTGTCTTTTTGTTATTTTGTCTTTTTTTTTATTTCATAGCTTAGGACCAAACACAGGGCCTTGAGCTTTCTAGGAGATTGCTCTACCACTAGGCTAAATCCCCAACCCTGAGTTATTATCTTAAAAGACACAAAAGCACACTTACCAAGGGTCCAGGACATAGGCTCTACCCTGTGGATACACAGGAGAAGGTAACATTAGAATAAGAATATATTCCAGCCAGGCAGTGGTGGCACATGCCTTCAATCCCACTACTTGGGAGGCAGAGGCAGGTAGATTTCTGAGTTTGAGGCCAGCCTGGTCTACAAAGTGAGTTCCAAGACAGGCAGGGCTACACAGAGAAACTCTTGTCTCCAAAAACCGTTATAAAAAAAGTAAAAATACATTCTGATTTCTGGTTAGTAATACAGTGAACAAGAACAAAATCTGCATGATTCTTTTACTTTTCTATTTTTGAAACAAGGTCACATTTTAAATTAGTGTGTTACTCTGTATTTTCTAGAAAGTTCTGACAAGTACATCATCAGTTCGGGCTACCCCAGCTCATGTACATTTTTGGTCTCCACAGTGCCAGGCAGGGGTTGTTGAGCTCATCTATGTGATGAATAACACTGTGGAGTGAATTTAGGTGTGAACACTCTTAGCTGAGTGTCTCTGGCTCCGGTGAGTGTGTGTGTGTGTGTGTGGGGGGGTGAGGCTGAGAGTCTACACACCTGCAGCTTGCTACAATCAAAGCCTGAGGAGCTGCAGGTGGGAACCCTGTTAAATCTTTGACCAAGCCTTTAAAATTGGAGCAAGCTGGGTAGGAGAAAGAAGAGTCACTGTGGACTTAGGCCTTGCAAGATGGAGTTGTATTTGCCTAGTGAGCTACTGCTGGAAATCTTCTCCTATCTGGATGCTTTCAGTTTGCTACAGGTTGCCCAAGTGAACAAGGTAAAAGCTCCTTGGCTGAACTCCTCCATCTGGTGCATGATAAGTCCCTGGGCCTTTCCTGCTCAGTCTTGGAGTCTCAGACACCCCAGCATTGTACTCACACAGCCTGGCTTCCTCTCCTTCCTTTCCTTTATTTCCTTTCCTTTGCTTCCTTTCCTTTGTTTCCATTCCTCTTCCCATCCTTTTCTTCCTTTCCCTTCCCTCCTTATTCAGACCTTTCTACTCAGCTCTGACACGTTGATGTCTCGGGAACTCAGCTGCTTCTCTTGACCAAGAGAAGTGCAGACCTACAGAATAGCTAACAGATACATGTAGGTCTCATTGGTTAGCATTATCCACTCTGAAGACCTCAAATCCAGTGAAGTGAGGCAGGAGTGGTGGCACATACCTGTAATTGAAGCACTTGGGAGGTGGAAGCAAGATGACCAGGAGTTTGGGTCATACTCAATTACATGAATTTAGAACCAGCCCAGGCTACTTAGACACCCTATCTCAGAACAGCAACAGTAACAACAAAATTCTGCTAAATGAAAAGAACAAGTTTCCATGTGGAGATGTGCTGCAGATATGTGGCCTCCTTGAGACTCTATGTCAGACCTGTGTAGACTGGCCCTCCTTCCTCTGAGCCCTCACAAGGTGACTTGTGTTTGCTGGGGTAGGTCTCTCCAGGCTGCCTGGGCCTCGGGAGCTAGGACTGTGCTTGATTAACCTGTGTTGGCCCAGCACAGAACAAATTGAGAGCAAGGGGGAAGGGGGCAGTTGTTGATTGAAGGATTCTTTTCTCTCCCATAGTACTGGAGTGCAATTGCAAGCAGTGATACCCTGTGGAAGTAAGGAGAGGGGCAGGGTGGGATGGGAAGAAGGGACGAGATGGGGCAGAAAGGGAAGATGAGGCCTCTGATTCTGGACCTGGACCTCTGCTCTGTGAGGATGGTTAGTGAATAAAAGTTTTGGGCACTGTAACCATGGCTCTAAGGTGAGGTGACTGGGGTCAGCCTGATGGGATTGCAACTGTGCATTGCAGGAAGTTGTGTGTGAAGAGATGGCTCTTCTGTGACAGTGTCACCCTACAGCTCCTGGGTACAGAGACATGGAAGCAGTTCTTTCTTTACCAAACATGGCAAGAACGCACCAAGTCCCGAGCAAAGCCAGAAGATTTCACTTACAAGGAAATTCGGGTGGAGTCTGGTATGGCCTTGGGTACAATAGAGGAGACGCCCACTTGTTTTTTCCCATTCTCTGCAGTCCTACATTCTCATTCAATAAGAGGAAGGGAATTGCAGTTTAACAGGATGGGGCTGCCATCCTAGCCTAGCCATAGAACCACTCTGTGATCTGCTGAGTGGTTGCTCAGAATCATAAATCAGCCCTGTTGCTTTCTTTCCCTGAAGGCTTCCCACCTTTCCCAGATTATAGAGAGAATTTAATTGGGGAAATTACTAGATAGGCTTTAGTATGTATCTTTTATCTAAAAACTTCCTCAGAACAGCTTTCTGATGGAGAGAGACTTTTAAATTTCTTTCATTTATTATTTTTAGTGTGTGTGTATGTGATGTATGTACATGGCACAGTGTGTGTGTTTGTGTATGTGTGTGTTTGTAGATAACTTTGTGGGATTGGTTCTCCTGATGAGAAAAATCTTACCTTTTCTGTTTGTTTTCTAACTATATCACTGTGACTAGCCTGGAACTTGATCTGTAGACTAGACTGGCCTCAAACTCAAGATTTGCTGCTTGCCTTCACTCGGACTGGTACATCTTTACATCTGGCTTTTTCATTTCTTTGGCTTCTCTCTCTCTCTCTCTCTCTCTCTCTCTCTCTCTCTCTCTCTCTCTCTCTCTCTCACTCTCACTCCCTCACTCCCTCCCCCCCCCTCTTTCTTCCAAGACAGAATCTCCTGTACCACAGGCTGACCTGAGAGCCTTCCTGTAGCAAACACCAATGACCTTGATCCTTCTGCCTCTAAATGAGAACTGGGTTATGGTTTATAGGCCTCTAGGAACAGAACCCAGCACTCTCCCCACTGAGTTCCAGCCCCATCCCCCAGTACCTATTTTGTATGTATAGAAGCACATTAAAGAGTAACTGTATCTGAGCAAAGAACCAACCTGCAGTGTGCTTGACTGCCTCTGCTTCATCCTTCCCACAACTTTTATCCATCCTTCTACAAGGTAGAGTGAAATGAAACTTATCTTCCTTTGTTTGAATTGCCCCTCAAGTGTCTTGATCCAAATAATGTTGGGGTTTCCTTGCAGGAATTTGGGGATCTGCATGTTATCTCTCAGGGCGTGGCTTAATAAGAAACCGACAAGACAGATCAGTTGTCTGTATGGTGAGTTCCCAGGACAAGATTTCCACCTGGGATATTCATGAGGTGAGTCTGGCCGATGAGTAGCAAAAGTTATCTGGATGTGAATTCTGATTTCATCCTTTTGTTGTTGGTGATGATGAGACAGGATCTCCCTGTATAGACCTGACTGTCCTAAAGTCCCCATGTAGAGCCACCTAACTTGACTCCTCATGTGCTTCAGTCAAAGGTTTACATCACACACCTGATTTTTTCCCCTCTTACTTTTTTTTTTAGTCGTAATTATTTTATATGAGTGTTTTCTGTGCATATATGTAAGTGTGATGTACCTGTGTCTGCTGCCTGTGGAGGTCACAAGAGGGTGTCAAGTCCCTTAAAACTGTAGTTGCAGATGGCTGTAAGTTGTGGACACTGGAGCTGTGGGCACAGGACTCAGGTCCTCTGCTAAGCCATCTCTGCAGTGCCTGTCAGTGTTTCAAAGTTTTCATCATAGAGATTGTTCACATACTAGGTTGGGTTTACTCCTAGGTATTCCTTTTTAAGATAATGTTTTTATTTTATATTTGTATGTGCCTGTGTTAGTTTATGGTTGGTGCCAGATATATTTTTTATTTTATATATGTGTGTGCCTGTGTTAGTTTATGGTTGGTGCCTGCTGGCCTAGGACAGAGACTGAGATGTTGTGTAGGCTGTGGGAACCCACCTAGGGTCCTCTGCAAGAGCATTATGTGCTCTGAGCTGCTGAACCATCACTCTGGCCTCTTACTCCAGGGTTTGTTTGTTGTTGTATTTTTGGTTTGGAACAGGGTTTCACTGTGAAAGGGCCTTGGGGGAAACTTGCTCTGTAGTCTAGGCTGGCCTCAAAGTCTGAGATCAGTCACCTCTGCCTACTGGAATGAAAAACAAGTACCACATCCACCAGGCCCTTTCAGGGTGGTGTTACAAGGCTTCTATGAAAGGGATGACTTCCCTCATCCTCTATCACTTTGTTTAGTGCTGTATAGGAAGGGCACTAATTTTTTTCCAATGTTAACTTTGTATCCTATCAATTTGCTGGAAGTTTATCAGTTCTAAGAGTGTTCCAGGGGAGTCTTGGGGTCTCTAAGTACAGTCTAATAGTGTCTGCAAATGAGGAAACTCTGGCTACTCTTCCCTTCTGTTTGCTTCTCTTGTTTGATTAGTCTAAGTGAAACAATACTATTTTGAGGGAAAGTAGAGAGTGTGGATATACTTGTCTTGTTCCTGATTTTGCTGGAAAAGCTTTGTGTTTTTTTTTTTAAGCTGTTTGAGGGGATGCAGTAAAGAAACTGCTGACATGACTGCTCCGTGATAATGATTAAGGTTTTTACTGTAGACATAAGAGAGCGGCCAGAGGGATCCAGAAGAGTCCAGAGCAGACACAGAAAGAAGTAGACTGTGTTGTATTTCTAAAAAGACCAGGATATGTTTTAGAGTAAAGTGTTGTGAGGTGGGAGGGGTGCCTTGTCGGCCCGTGTTGAGGCATCACTTCCCTGAAGGTACCAAACATACGATGGGTATAGTATAGAATAGAGTTTATTTAGGGCATGGGAAGAGGAGTTAAGAAGGGAGTCAGAAAGAGAAAGATGGAGAGAAATAGAAAGGGAGAAAGAAGAGAGGCCAGTCAGAACACATAGAGAGAGGGGGAAAGGTGGTTGGAGGGGAAGAGAGAAAATGGTGTTAGGTAGAGAAAAGTTTCAGATAGAAGGGACAGAGAGAGCAATGACTGGGACAAACAGCCCCTTTTATAGCAAGCCACGCCTACCTGGCTGTTGCCTAGGCTGGAGCTTAGAAGGCATGCTGACATTCCTTCAGTTTGGTTTAATTTTGAAAAGGAGAAACTAGAAAGAGGTGGTGGTGAACCAGGAATAGGGTCGATGTGATCTTTAGCTATTTCCTGCTGAATCTGAGGTGTTGTGTCTCTGGGAAACCTAAGAAAATGGGGATGGAGATGTTGGTCCAGTCTTGGGAGAATTGGCTGTTTCCTTGCTGTCCAGGATCTGTGGTACCATCTGTGGATAGGAGGAAGCAGGTCCAGTAGAAGCATCTTTGTCTGTGAGAGCAGGTGCTGGTGCATCTGTGGGTTGCTTCTCTGGAGCTGTCCTGGATGCAGATTTTCAGTAAAAGCCTGGATATTGCAAGATGCTGAAACATTCAAATATATATGAGAGGTAGGGAATAAAATTATGTACTTTGGGGAGAAAATCTTCTTAGGTTGACATTTGAAACCCTTAGGTCTTGGTGGTTGGGGTGAGAGAAGTCCCAATCCCAGGGAGCAGGAGAGGAATCCCATCCTCTGGAATAGGTAAGAGGTAGAAACTTAGGCTATTGATTGGCAGGTGTACTTATCTAGATGGAGTCTGTTTGGTCCATGAGAGGTGGATCTGAGTGGGTTTCCTGGAGCTTATAAGTTTACAAAAGAGATAAATCTGTTAACAGAATGAACACTCTTTAAATGAGTTTAGTGAAGACAAAAACCTTTCATGGAGGAGAAGGAGCAAGAAGGGCTTTTCCCTTCTATCTGGGAGATTGAATATATGTCAATTTAACACAATGAGAAACATTTTAAGTTTACATTTAAAAGACAAAGCAAACTTGAAATTTTGACCTTTTGAATATGATAGCTGCTTATATAGATTAGTATGAGAAACACCTTAAGTCTATAGTTAAGAGTGATAGAGAAGAGGTATGGGGTCGTGGCAACACGAGAGTCAGGGCAGCTGGTGAAAGGAGAAGTAAGATTACTTGGCAGGGTCACTGGAGAAGCTGTAAGTGGCAATGGTGAGTTAGTTCAGGGGGTACACATGCCAGTAATCTTTTAAGTGCCCAGGTGGCATGACATTAAGGAGTTGGTGGGCCGAGGTTAGGGTCTGAAGCAGAAGGCGAAATGAGAGGTTAGTGTTATTTATGAGGGGGGATGTCAAGGAAGTAAGGACCTTAGAGGAGTGTAAGAATGTCCTGTGGTGGGTAAAACAGCTCTAGCTACCTTGTCAGCTTGGTTGTTTCCTTTGGAGTCAATAGAGACATCCAAATCATGGGATCTGCAGTGGACAATTCCATCGTGATTCAGGCAGAGGTAGTGTGACCATCAGGCCCAGAAGATGAGAAGCTTTTTCCTGTGGGGGAGGAACGTGGGAGATATGACTCACTTGTCTTAGGCATAGGAGACATGTAACTCTCTGGGTGTCCTCTGTCCACAGTTTAGACCAAGCCCTGGCAGCGGACAAGGCAATGGAATGGTGTTTCTCAGTGGTTATCATATCACAGTCTAGGCAGCCTTGTTGTCACTGTGCCCATGTCACTCAGTGATCTTGGGAGTTGGGGTTCACTGTCAGGATTTGGAAGTCTCTGTCTATCATAGTAAGCTTTAACATTAGAAAAGCATAGTAACATAGTTACCATAGTAACATTTAACATTACATTTAGCAGATTTCTGATAGGAATGAGAGCCAGTATCTATTAAGTATATTGGAGTTAGGCAGTCTGTCTCTATTTGTTCTAGAATGTATCTAGTAAGTAAAGAGAGTACATTGTAAATTAAAAACAGTAGCAAAAAACGGCTAAAGATATCTTTTTGCAGATCGGAACATGTTTCAGAAATTCCTGAGGAACAATGGCTTTTATGTAACTGTCAGAAATCCCATAATCCAGCTTGATCTCATTTCTGGATATTTGGAGAGTCTTGAGAACTAACATTTACCACATAATATAGTTTGGCTAAATGTTTGTTTGTTAGTGTGCTCCTTTGCTGTGTTAAAAGGCCATGACCAAAAGTAACTTGGAGGAAAGAACTCGGAGGTTAGTTCATCAGAGGAGGCTCAGAAACTGAAGCAGAGGCCATGGAGGCTTGGTCATTCTCCATGGCTTGCTCAGTTAGCTTTCTTATACAACCCAGGACCACCAACCTGGCAGTGACACTGCCTACAGTGGGCTGAGTCCTTCCACCCTGATGACTAATTAGAGAAATACTCTACAGATATGCTTAGAGGCAATCTGCTGGAATGGATGTGGGGGTGATGCTCTCCCTCAATTCACTCCCTGTGGTAGTCAGGAGAGCTGGCCCAGCCCTCTCATTGGCTGTGGCACTAGGAGAATGGGTCCCCAGTCTTTCACTGGGGAGCACAGTGGAGCTGTGCTCTCTTCTGCTGTGTGTGGAGCAATTGACACAGCTGTTTTACACGTCATTCTCTGATAATGTCTACTAGGGTTTAGGGTACCACACATCAGGAGGTAAACCGAACAAGGTGTGGCTTGCACTGGGCATAGTTCTCTTGAGAACTTCCTGGGCTGTGTGTCTTAGGAAAAGAAACATGGCTAGAGCTATGGCAGTGTTGCCTGATCTGGCAGCGGCACACTGTGTAGGTAGAGATGCTTAGAACTTTCATACTCTTTTCTTGTAAGTAAGAAGGGGTTCCATTCTGGATGAGGCTTCCAAATAAAGCTAGTGTGTGAAAGCAATTGAGCTAGAGGTGCTCAGACATGATGATGCTCTTGTTCCCCAGGGTGTTATGACCTGGGAAAGCCCAGAACAGCCCAAATTCATCAAGATGTTGACAACCCTCCCTGAGATGCAGATTGCAGTCACTGTAGATATAGACCAAACTATCAAACTGTGGGACTGTCACAACAGGGATGCTCTGGTGACTAAGAAGCTGCTCTTTCCCTGTCAATCAATGAAAGCTGTCTTTACAAACAATGGCCCGATTGTCTTGGTAAGTGACTCCCAAATCTGGAATAGTCACACAGAACAAAACACTTGCCAATTTGAGGTCCTATTACTGTCCAATCTTAACTTGCCATCTTGGAGTCTCTGCAAACCCTGAGAGTCAATCACAGTATACCATAAGCATGGCCATTCCTTAGCCTTTGACCTATTTCATGTACATTTCTTTAAGCCATTCTCTTAAAAATATCATTTTATAATTATTTCCTGGGGTCTGAGGAGAGATGGTTGAGTGGGTAGCAGTGTTTGCTGTGCAAGCATGAAGACCCAAGCTCAAATCCCTGACACTCACATCTAAAGTGAGATGTTACTAAAGGTGCCTGTAACCCCAGTAGTGTAGGGGATGGAAACACAGGGTCAGTGGGACTAGACAGCTGCTAGCCAAGCCAGCCTGAGTCCAAGTCCAATAAGAGACTCTCTCAGGAAATCAGGAGAAGAGGATAACAGTATACCTGGCGTCCTTCTCTGATTTCCATGTATTCCCTGGTATGTAATCTACGTATACATACATACATATACATATAACAGGCACACAGGTACACATGCAGACTCTCTAAGTGGTTTTACATCTTGTTGTCTTTGAGATGTTTATTGCTGAATAAATGAATTTGGGTAGGAACAATAGAAAAAAATGTGAAAGATAATGAGAAAAAGGATAACATTGAAATTGCGAGTCCTGGGGAAGAGGGTTTTAGTGCTTGGAAAATCTTTGAACACACCCTACCTCATGTGTTTGGGACAGAATCTCATGATGTAGTCCTGGCTGGCCTAGACCTCACTGTGTAGACTAGGGTTGTCTAACTCACTGAGCTCAGACTGCCTCTGCCTTCTGAGTGTTGGGACTGAAGATAATATCCTACCTGGCCCTACAAAAGTTTCTTTAAAAAAATCCTGCTGGGCATGGTGATGCATGTCATAGAAGCAGGTGAATCTCTTGAGTTTGAGGCCAGCCTGGTCTACAGAGTGAGTCCAGGATAGCCAGGGCTACAAAGAGAAATCCTGAAATCCTGTCTCATAAAACCCAAAACGTAAAAAAATTATTTTGTGTGTGAATATTTTGCCTGCATGTGTGTCTATGTATCACATGTAAGCTTCAGTCCTGGGGTTGATCTCTCTCTCTCTCTTTCTCTCTCTCTCTCTTGCTCTCTGTCTCTCTCGCTCTCTGTCTCTCTCTCTCTGTCTGTCTCTCTCTCTGTCTCTCTCTCTCTGTCTCTCTCTGTCTGTCTCTCTGTCTGTCTGTCTCTGTCTCTCTGTGTCTTTCTCTCTCTCTCTTCTTCTCTCTTCCTCTCTCTCTCTCTCTCTCTCTCTCTCTCTCTCTCTCTCTCTCTCTCTTTCTCTTTCTCTTTCTCTCTCTCTCTTTCTGCCAAGTACCCACTGAGTTATCCCTATCCCCCAGGGATCATCCCAGATGCTCTGTGAGGCAGGCTTCTCAGAGCTTTGGATCTCTTGTTACTGGACTTGAAGACACAGTGATGTATCTTAGAGCAGATAACACTGTATATTCCTTGCTTAACTTTTTCCCACTGACAGGGTGCCAATGCTCTGATTTCAGGCAACTGATACTGCTGGTGACCTCTACATCTTTAGGATTCCAGACTTACACCTTATTTCCAAAGTCCATGTATTTCAATTCGGTATTGACGAACTCTACTGCTCTCCTCAGAGGAAATGGGTCTTTCTGAGTAAGAAACACCCACATATCTTGCCAAAAGTAAGTCTGTTCTAGCAACTCCAGGGTGAAGGTGGGAGATGGTGGGAAGGTCCAGTCCTCAGGGAGGTTCAGGCAGACCACTCCTGCTCTCCTAACCCTATCATAAGGAAAGCCATTCCTATAGTCAGGAGATAATAATGTGCTTGGAAGCAGTCACATGACCAACCACAATTGCAAGTGTCTGTTTGTGAAGTGTCCTTGAAATTTGGCTGAGCCAAAGGACAAAGGCAGGTGAAATGACAGTCCCAGAACCCTTTGCTGGTCCTGAACTCAAAGCAATTTTCTCACTGGCTGACACGCCTACCCACCCCATGACACATTTCACATAAGTGCTACCATACCCAATGCTTTATATACTACTAACCTGGGTTACAGAAGACAGTCTCAATGCCTCATTTTAAGAAAAAATTTCAGAACAGCCCTGGACTAGTCCTCTGCACAGGGAAAATGTACTTAACCAATCTCTGCCTGATGAGTCCATTACAGTAGGATGATGAGGTGCCCTTTGACCTGGGTCAGGGACTCCATTCTGTCTCTGAATATGGTGGGAGGGGCAGGACGATGGTGAGTTAATTTGACCCTGAATGAGAGCAATGAGTGTTCTGCCCTGTCCTGGGTGAAGAACAGATGCAGCCACTCCTGGGTTTCTTTTGAACACCCCTTGTCTGGAGTGCACATGTGGCAGGCTGCAGAGGTGTTACTCTTCACTGATTCCACTGGGCAATCCTCTCTGCAGGTGTATTTACTGAGCAGCTTACTGAGGACATCAGAATTCTCTGCCCCTGTGTCTACCAGTCTCTCCTTCTCATTATGCCAAAGAGCCTTCTGGACCCCAAGGAGGGAAGACAGGATAACCCTGATGTCCAGATGTGGTCCCAAAAATGTCACAAAATTTGCCACATTTGATATGAAGCTGGAAGAGATGGGGAATCAAATAATCGTTAAAGGTAAACCTTAGAAAATTCTCAAGCCAGATGTGATGGCACATGCCCAAAATCAGGAGACTAGATCAGGAAAGCTTCCTAGAGGGTACTGTCTCACAAAAGAAAAAGATGGAGCTGACAAGATGGTTTAGCATGTGCACATGCATACATACACCAAGGAGGTGTGTACACCCACCAGCACACACAAACACAGATGCAAACACACACACACACACACTGATAAAGTTTAAAAGTAAAAATATAAATAAAAGGCCAAGCATTATAATGCACACCTTTAATCCCAGCATTTAGGAGGAGAGACAGGCAGATCTCTCTGGGTTCAAGGCCAGCCTGATTTATACAGTGAGTACAAGGTTAGCCAGGATACTAGTGAGACATTGTCTGAAAAACAAAAAACCCCAAATGACAAGCAATAACGAACTATGTTATGGGGTGGCAAAATGGCTTAGGGCAGTGGTTCTCTACCTATGGGTCGTGACCCGTATGGCAGACTGCTATCTTCAAAAATACTTAAATCACAGTTCACAACAGTAGTAAAATTGCTGTTATGAAGTATCAATGAAAGTAACTTTATGGCTGGGGTGACCCCCAGTGCCACATGAGAACTGTGGTAAAGTTCAATAGGAAGCATTAGGAAGGTTGAGAAGCACTGGCTTAAAGGAGAGAGACACTTAACCACCAAGCCTGACAACCTACTTCAATTCCTGGAGTACCACATGATGGAGGAGAGAAACCAAATCCCTCAAGTTGTCCCCTGAGCCCAATATATGTGCTTGTGGCATGAACACCTACACAAACATAATAATGTAAAGACAGTTTTAAAGAAATCCTGATTTCCCCTGTCTCTCCCACAAGTGCTCATCATAATCTATAAATAATGCTTGTCATTGTTTTGTATTATTAGTCATTCAAGACAGGGTTTCTTTGTGTAGCCATGGCTAACCTGGAACTTGCCCTGTAGACCAGGCTGGCCTGGAACTTGGAGATCCACTGGACTCTGCTGGGATTGTGGATCACCATATGATGATGCTGGGTTTTGTAAAGGGAGTAGCAGGCTCCTTGGCCAGATGTGAACCTGTGCCTGTTTGATGGTCACTACACTAGTGAACTATGGTTTCCTTGGGCAGACGTGTTTCCTTTTCTGTCCTGTATTAGGGACTGGGTTCTACTGTCCTTTCCTGTACAATTGTTTTTTCAATGTTTGTCCATACTGTGCCTGTGTCATAGCCTGCCTTTTCATGGCCAAAGAAATGGACTTGTCAGGACATGGAACTGTTTTCATTGTCTTTATCGGATTAGCATGAAATGGAAGTAGGGATGTGTGTTTTACTAAGCATTTAGGATTTTCCTCTGACCTTTTAAAAACAAGTATGTATGTATGTATGTATGTATTTAATTTTAGTACACTGTCACTGTCTTCAGACACACCAGAAGAGGGCATCAGATCCCCATTGCAGATGGTTGTGAGCCACCATGTGGTTACTGGGGATTGAACTCAGGATCTCTGGAAGAGAAGTCAGAGCTCTTCACTGCTTAAGATTTTGCTCTTACTTAAATGACTGAATAGTTGTCTGTGTATTTTGTGTTTGTTTGGAACAGGACATTTGGTAGCAAGTTTTGAGTTCCCAGATTTTGAAGACAGCCCGGAATGGATGGGAGTCAGTGACAAGAACGTGATTGTCTGTTCAACTCTATCCTCTCTCTTGCTCTTTAGCATGGAGGGCTGCCATCTGCAGAGATTTCAGTACTACACAGAAGAGGTCGTGAGTCTATGGGTGGTATGTTTGGAATATTTCCCCTCCAGTGGGGTTTTAAAAAACAGTAGATTTACATTTTTTTAAACTTCACACTGTTGGGGTGTGCGTGTGTGCATTGACACGTGGGTGAACACTTGCAGAGGACAGAGGCTGACTTCCTGGACTTAGTCACTCTCTTTCCACCTTTACATGGTCAGAGCACCAGTCTTGCTCAGCAAGTGCCTTTACCTGATGGATTGTCTCCTAGCCTCTCTCCCTGTCTTTTGATCTGACATTGACTCCAGCCTTCTTACATTTGGGTGTTCTTTGAAGGACCCCGTTTATGTCATCGTCACCTTTATTGACGGCTCTTTGGAGGTGTACACATGGGAGGAGAGAAGCCTGCTGCTCAGGAGGTGTTATCGGCTGACAAACAGGAGATGTCGGAGACCGCAATGGTAGGCTCTGCTTCTTTACTTAAACTGGACATTAATTTTTAAACATTTCTGGGGCTGGAGAGACGGCTCAGCAGTTAAGAACACTGGCTGCTCTTCCAGAGGACTTGGGTTCAATCTCCAGCATCCACATGGCAGCTCACAAGTGTCTGTAACTCCAGTTCCAGGAGATCTGACTCACACCTTCACACCAATGCATTTAGAGTTAAGTTAAACATATTAAAAATTTCTATGTAAAAATGCATTTTTATTAGAGAAATGAGCTTTCTATAAAAAGATATGACTATATTTATGATCTCCATCACCATACAGAACAGACATGGTGTTGTATATGTGTAATATTTAAGTAGAGGCAGGAGGATCCAGAAGTTCAAGGTCACCTTCTGCTGTTTAGGAAATTTGGCAGCCAGATTGGCTTAATTGCAAAACCATCACAAACAAACAAAAGTAGGAACTGGCTAAGCATAACACACACCTTTAATGGCAGCACTCTGGAGGCAGAGTCAAGTGGCTCTCTTGTCAGTTTGAGGCCAGCCTGGTCTACATAGTGAGTCCCAGGACAGCTGGGGCTATAAAGAGAGATTATGTGTTAGGAATGAAGGGAGGGAGGGAAAAGAAAGAATTGCTAGTTCTTGGGATCCAGTTATTATGTCACCAGTCTCAGGCCCACAGGTGAAGTAGGGGGACTGCATCCTCATACCTTGTCTTTAATGGCAGGATGGGTTCTCCTGAGTGTGGTCCCCACTTGGGTTGCTTCATCAGTGAGCTGTCATTATTTCCATTTGGCTCATTTTCCTTTCAGTTTTACTTGCCTTCATCCAAGTTACCTTCAGTGATTGTGGTGCAGCCTCTGCTGTCTTGGAATCAGGCTGACCTAGAACTCAGAGATCCACCTGTGTCTTCCTGGGACTGAAGTTGTTCACCCAGAGTCCCTTTTCAACAAGGGTCCACAGTACATGACAATTTACCAATATAATTTATATTACATGTATGACTTAAAGATATCTCTCCCTTTGAAGATAGTGGTACATAGCCGTGATTCCAGCATGCAGGAAAAAAGGCAGAAGAATTACCTCATGTTTGAGGCTAGCCTATGTGACATTCAAAATCATTTCAAATCTAGTATATACACAATGAAAACTTATTTCAATTTTTTCCCATACTCTGTGGGGTTTCTCTTCCTCCTCTTGATTGATGATTTTGTTGTTGGTTGGCTGGTTTTGGTGTTTTGTTTCCTCCACTATGCTGTGGAGATACTTTTTAGTCTGATTCAGTCCCAGTTGCCAATTCTTGCTTTGGTTGCTGGTCCTTGAGAGTTCCTAGCCCCGAACTCCTGCCTAGACCTGAGTCACGGAGCTTTTTCTACAGATCCTCTTTGAGTGATTTTCCAGTCTCGGGTCTAGTGTTGCCTTCAGTGTGTTATGAATTGATTATTGAAATATTGAGTAGTGGGAAGTATAAGAAAGTGGTGACTTTTGAATCTTTCTGACACCTTTTATTGGAGAGCCTGTTTTTTGTCCTTAAAAAAAAAATCAAATGATAAAAGTACAGGTTATTCTCGTAGGATCTGATTCATCTATTTGACGACAGTAGCATTCATTCTGCTTTGATCACAACAGCTTGCTGTGATATATTTTAAAATCTGATATTGTGATAACTTCAGTTTTGTTTTGCTCAAGAAGGCCTTGGCTATGTAAAAGTGTGTGTGTGTGTGTGTGAGCATGTGTCTGTATGTTGTTGTTTTGAGACATCTTGTATACCCCAGAGTGGACTCAAACTTGCTCTGTATTTAAGGCTAGCCTAAAACCTTATGTATCCAAGTGTTTTTTGGGTGAATCTGGTGTAAATGGTTGGAGCTTCATCTGCTTTAGAGTCTCTGTAGACTCACAACTTGAGGAAGGGATTTTCTCTCTTGTGCTGGGGGAGTGAATCCAGGGTCTTGCACATGTAAAAATGAACTTGGATAATGAACTTTACCCCAAATTTCAGGGAGTTTTGCTGTGTTCTCAACATGCCCAGTGGAGGGAAATAGGGGTGCCATTTTTACAACCTCATTGTAAAGGAGACTTTGAGTGTGTTTTTTTTCTGAGACAAGGTCTCACTATATAGCCTAGACTAACATCAAACTGCCCCAAACTCTGTCAATTCTCTGGCCTCAGCCTCCTAAGTTGAAGTGACTTATAGATATGCTGCCTCACACCCGGCTTCTCTCCTTGTTCTTAAGCTAGGTAATCTACTGAACGACTGAGAATTGAGAAGTGGGGCAGAGGTCTATTGCAGAAGGCTGGGATTGGACCTCATGCTATGAATGATAGTGTGAGCAGTTACTCAAAATTATCCTGAGCTGGTTCAGCAGTTTAGGCAACAGCCACCAAGCCTGACGAGTTTCAGTCTCTGGAACCTGCTTGGTGAAAGGAGAGAACTGATTCTGACAAGTTATTGTCTACCCACTCCATGCATATGAGCACACGCATGCACGGGGACACACACACACACACACACACACAGGGACACATAGGTACACACACATGTACACGGTCACACATAAACAAAGGCATGCACATATAGGTACATATGTACTCGGGTATATACACACACGTGTGCATGCATATACATACACATACACACATGATACAAAATATGACACACATATTTAAAAGTTTTAAACAAATTCAGGACTCTGATGAAAAATTGTCTATCAGTTGATAAGCTTCACTCCCGATTGAATACTGACATCTTGTTTTTCCTTTGGCAGCCCTTATTACCAAACATTATGTGACGATGTGAGCATAATTCGAATGATGATAAATGTTCCTGACCCCAGCTTTCTGATGGCATATACTTTGAACATTTCTTCTTGATAACTGAGTAGGTTATGTGTCCTCTTCCTCAATGAAAATAAAAATCTATTTGCAAGCCCAGGCTGGTGATTTCTGTGTTGCTAAGGAGTGAAGAGGCCAAGTGGGGTGGTGCACACCTTTAATCCTGACACTGGGGAGGCAGAGGCAGGTGGAAGATCTGAGTTCTGAGGCCAGCCTGTTCTACAGAGCTAGTTCCAGGCCAACCAGGGCTACATTATGAGAACCCATCTCTGAAACAAAACCCGTGGCTAGTTGTACAAGCAATTTGTCTGTGACATCTGTCACTTCACTGCTATAGGGTTGAATCAGATGACCAGGCCATGTGGGCAGCTTATCTCTTCAGAAGACATGTGACAAAAAAAAAGCCCTTTTTTCAGACTATAATTATCCTTCCCCCTTCCTCCACTAAACCTTCCCATATACCTCTCCTCACTGTTCTTTTGAATTCTTGACCTCTTTTTTTCTCAAACCATTTTTATTTTTAAACCAAGGGTATATGGGCTGGAGAGATGGCTCAGCAGTGTAGACCACTGGCTGCTCTTCCAGAGGACCTGTGTTCAATTGCTAGATCACATACAGCAGCTAACCACTGTCTATAAAGGCAAAACAGCAACACACATAAAATTAAAAAAAAAGACAGGAAAAAAATAATTATTAAAAGCCATGTGGTGGCTGAGTACACCTTTATTCCCAGCATTTGGGAGACAGAGTCTACCAGAACTGAGTTCAAGGCCAGCCTGGTTTACGGAGTAACTTCCATGACAGTTAGGGCTATGTATGTATATGTACACAGAGAAGTCCTGTCTTGAAGAACCTTAAAATGGAAAATTGATCTTATGGTTTTGTTGCAGGGAATATTTTAAAAGTTGGCACCATCCCCTGCTCTGTCCAGATACTCTATACCCCGGCAGTCCCAGTCTCACCACCTCCAAGGCTAGCCCCAATATGGTATCTTCTCAGCTCAGGTTTGCATGCCTCAGAGCTGCTACTTCCTTCTCTACTACCCATCCTTTATGCTGGTGGTAACAAATCCTCTTAACCCAGTAAATCAAAACTCTTGAGGCTTATAATTAATCAGATTTATACATCAGAAAATTCTCAATTCAAAAGATGCCCACACGATACTTTCAGAGCCAATTGATGATGATACAAGCTGTCCACCTAGATTAGACAAGTTATCCCAATTATTCTATCCCTATATTGTAGCTACCTGTGGCTATTTAAAGCCACAAAGTATCTGAATCCTCCTGTCTATCCTCCATTTTTCTTCTCTGTCCTCGTCTCTGAAACTCTTTGCTCCACCTCCCTTTTCCCTGTCCAATCACAGGCTTTTTGTTGTATTGATGTTTACAGTGAGTGGACAGGGAAAATTCTGCTACATGGTTTAAAAGGATGAGAGTCAATAGGGTGGAGCAAAGCCATGGAGGCAGAAACAGTGGAGTGTGCACATCTTGGTCTGCAAATAGCAAGCAAAGAGGAATCATGGGATTGACAAGGCTTTTTACACCTCCAAGCCTGTCCACAGTGACACAACTCCTCCAACAGAGCCACACCTCCTAATTCTTCCAAAATAGTTCCACCAACTAGGGGCCAAGCTTACGTGGGTGGGGGGGGGAAGCATTCTCATTCAGATTACCACACATTCATAGCACACAGAGACATGCAAAGAAAGAATCCCCACATCTGAACCACTTGAGAGGCAAAAGCAAAGGAATCCTCAGCCATAGGGTGAGCTCAAGGCTAACCTGGGTTACAAGACACCACCTCTTGAAATAAAACCAAGGGACTAGAGACAAGGCTTGGCAGTTAAGACCAGGCTGGTCTTCCAGAGGACCTAGGTTCAATTCCCAGCATTGACATGGCAGTTCGCAACTGACAATCCAGTTCCAGGGGATCCAATGGCCTCTTCTAGCCTCTGAGGATACTACATGCTTCTGGTACACGTTCAGGCAGGACATATAGACATATGTACATACATACATACATACATACATACATACATACATACATACATGTAAAACAAACTCCCTGGCTGTCTAGATAAGAGTGTTGTGTACCTTAAGTCTCAACACTCAGGAGGCTGACCCTGATCACAGGGACTTCAAGGTAGCTTAGACAGTTCACAACCATCTATAACTGGAGTTCTAAGAGATCCAACACTGAGATCCGTGTCCACGTTTCCCTCTTTTCTCTCCATTTTAAATATCAATTATCACACTTAGTTGAGTAGAGGGGGAGGTACCCCGCACATGCAGAAGTCAGAGGACAACTTGCAGGAGTTAAGTTCTCTCCTGGCACCTATGGGTCACAGAGATAGAACCCAGGTCATGAGGTTTGCTGGGTAGTGCTTTTACTGACTGAGCATTTTGCTAGCCCTCCATCTTTTTTGAGACAGATTATCTCACAGAACCTAGAGTTTACCCTTTCCACCAGGCTGGCTCACAGCACTGTGATTACAGCCTCATCATGCTGTACCTGGCTAGTACAAGGCTACTGGGGATCTGAACTTAGACCTTCAAGCTTCAAGCAGCCAGCACTTTACTCATGGCTGGACCTTCCCCCAAGCCCCAGACTTGACTAATATATTCTATCCAGTAAAAAATTCACAGGAAAAGCCATCTTTATTTTTCACCCATAGAGTTGTGGTAAAAACACTTTGGGACAAATCTGGACCTGCTCCTAACACACTGAAGACTGAACTGTAGTCCTCTTTCCCTAGGCATGGATTTGCTTCCGTTATTTCAGTTACCCATGGCAAACAATCTGAAAATATTAAATAGAAAATTCTGGAAATAGGCAGAGGAAGTATGTGTGTATGTGTGTGTGTGTGTTTGTGTGTGTGTGTGTATGTGTATGTGTTTATTAGTGGTAAAATGCTTGCCTAACACACCCAAAACCCTGAGTTTCATCCAGGTATACACACCTAGTCACAATGTAAGTTTTACAATTTTTATACTGCAGCCTCCAGTATGAGAGGATCCAGTCCAATGGCCTCTTCTGACCTCTGTGGGCACTGCATGCAGACAGTGCACAGATATGCATGCAGGCAAAACACTCATATGTAAAATAAAAATAAATCTTTAACCTGCTGGGCTAGGGGCATACATTCAGGCAGGCGGGTCTGAGTTCAAGACCATTCTGGTCTACATAGCAAGTTTCTAGGACAGCTGATGCTAAGTAGAGGGCTTGTCTCAAAAACAAAACAGGAAACAGAGGCATGTCTGGTTTACACAGCAAGTTCCAAGACAACACCCTACCCCAAAAATAAAAAATGAACAAATAATGTATACTGTATTGGTGACTTTTCTCGTTGCTGTGATAGTTACTATCTGATCAAAGTAACTAAGGAACAGTTTATTTAGGCTCAGTGGTGTGAGAGGAGACAGTCCACCCCAATGGAGCTCCCAAGGTGTGTCTCCTAGGGGATCCCAAATGCAGTTAGACCGACCTTGAACATTACTCTCCACTCACGTCATTCTGAGCAGGGTGAAGAAATCTTCCTCCTTCCCATCCAGGGTATGAATCATCCCTTTGTCCAACATGTGCCCACTCTATACACGACCCATTCATCAGTCTCTTGGTGGCTGCCTTCTGGGACAAACTGTCACAGTGTATCAGTCAGTGTAAATGAACACAGCTGATTCATATCTTGGTGAGTGCAATGCCAAAGCAAAGGGCATGGAAGAGAGGTGCCCTCATCAGAGAAAGGAAACGGGAGGATTTATTCCAGATCCTGTATTCATTCATATGGGAAGGCACTTAAGGGTCAGATGCTTCTTGAGCATGCTCAATTTAAAGTCCTAATCCAGGAGTCACGGACTGCAGACTTGGGTCTGTATTCCTGAGCGAACGCAAGGCATACACATTCAAAGGGCATAAAGCTGGACAAAATTACTTCTGCTTACTTTTTTCTAGTTTTAGCTGTAGCAAAAAAGGACATTTTCAAGGTACCAGAAGGTGCTGGCCTTGCCTCGTTGCTCACAGGGGTTACTGGTGGGCAGCCCCCATTGCACGAATAACAAGCCCAGAACCTTACTTTCTTTCATTGTCTACCTGGATTTTTGTTAGTTTGGTTGGTTGTTTTGATTTGGTTTGAGGATGATTTGGTAGGGGTGTTCATTTAAGACAGAGCTCACTATGTAGCCCAGTTCATTGGTGAGCACAAGAATTCTCCTACTTCAGCCACCTGAATGCTGAGGTCACAGCCATGAACCACCACGACCAGATTGTCTTTCATTAAAAAACAACAACAAAAATCTTTAAAAATATTTTAGATATGTATATAGAGGGGTGGCATATGCTGTGGGTAGCGGATGTTGGAGTGTCAGATGGTGGACATGGCAGATGTTGGGGTGTCAGATGTTGGAGTGTCAGATGTTGGGGTGTCAGATGTTGGGGGTGGCATGCTGGGGGACGGCATATACGGGAGGTGTCATATAGACGTGACTACAGGTGTCCTGGCGCCCAGGGGCTGATGCATGGCAGACACAGATCCCTCTAGAGCTGTAGTTATGGGTGGCTGTAAGCTTGACAGACAGAGGAACTCACACTCTCTAGAATTAAGTGTGTCTCTTAAGTCATGACTCCTCTCTCTGGTCCCATTTAAGAAATGTTTTAATTACACTTTTGTGGTGACACACCTGTGGAAGTCAGAGGACAGCTTTGGAATGTTGTTCTCCCCCTTCTACCTTGTGGGTCCTGGGGACTGAACTCAAGTCATGAGGGTCAGTTGCAAGTGCTTTTACCCTCTGAGCTGCTGAGATGTCACCCGCTCTATCTTATTGATGACAAATTCTTCAGTAATAGTTCATTAAAAATTTCTTGATGTGGATTGTATGCCTTTAACCCCAGCACTCAGGAAGCAAAGACAGGCGATCTCTGTATGTTTGAGGTCAGGGTCTACAGAGCAAGTTCCAGGACAGCCAGGGCTACACAGAGAAATTGTCTTGGAAAAACAAAACAAAACAAAACAAAACAAAACAAAACAAAACAAAACAAAATTTTCTGATTTTCCTGACTGTTGCTTTCCTGTGAATTGGGATACAGATGAACACTTTAACTAGAAATGCTGATGCATCCCACGTTCTTTTAAACATACTACAACATTACCACAATGGAGGGATTCAACTTGACCTGACTGCAGCCGTAGCAACCATAGTTACTTCTGAATAATCCTGTCAGGTCCCCTCCCATTGTCTCATCGGACTATAATGAAGCTAGCCCATCAGAATCACAAAGTTTTGCCCCCCACACCTGGTAGCAGGAGTGCAGGGATGCCCCCAAAATCTCTGCTATTAGCTTGAGAGGAGCAGGCGTTTGCTTACATTGCTTTTGTCCTCCCTCCATCAGCTCCCTCTGCTCACACAGATCATAGGGATCCACTGGTCGTACTGCCACCTGGAAACATGCTTCTGATGACAAGAAATCCCCCAATAAATGGCAGTCTGAAATCCTGGGTGTGTCTACCTCATTCCCAGGTCTGCACTGCAGAATGCTGTGATAATGAACAGTGCACTCTCCACTCTTTATAAAGACATTGTGTGGTGTGCTTTTTCCACATGAAGACTGCACTAGTAATCCAGTACTGATGGCAACAGCAGGGGGACCAGAAATTAAGTCTATTTAAGGCTATTAGCCTTGGGACAGACCAGTTGCTCAAAGAATTGAGGTTATTGGAAATGCTGTTAATAGTTTATTTTTAAAAACAAGGCACAGTAAGTTGGTCGTGATGGTGTACACCTTTAATCCCAGCACTCAGGTGTCAGAGGCAGATAGAGCTCTGAATTCAAGGCCAGCTTGGTGTACAATGGGAGTGCCAGGACAGCCAGGACTATACAGAGACACCCTGTCTTGAAACAACAAGCGAACAAAACAAGGCAAAATGGGTGGTGTGAGATGCCCTTCTGGATTTGTGGGACCCAGAACTGGTACTTGCAGTTAGCTGCTGTCTTGGTTAGATTTTTGTGAACTTGATGAAGCTGGAGTTATTTGAGAAAAGACAGCCTCCATCAGGCTGGCCTGTAGGCAAGACTGTGAAGTGTTTTCTTGATTAATGATTGATGTGGGAGGGCCCAGCCCACTGTGGGTGATGCTACCCCCACTCCATTCCCTATGCCTAGGGAAGTATTCCTGGGTGGTATAAGAAAGTCGGCCGAGTAAGCCCATGCTACTGTTCCTCCATGACCTCTGCTTCAGTTCCTGCCTCTGGGTTCCTGTTGTGGCTTCCCTAGTGATGGGCTGTGACCTTAAGCCAAATGTTTTCTTCACCAAGTTGCTTTTGGTCATGGAGTTTAGACATCCAACTAGAACTGCATAGCATCTCTCTTACCTGGGACTTTCCTTGGCCATTTGAAGTTTGAGAAGGCATTGTAAAGGCAGGAGTCTCTTGGTGGCTGGCACATAGCAAATGCTCTCTACAGCAAATGATGAGACTTGGGTAATTCTGTTGTCAAAGACCTGGGCTGACTGACCTTGGGCTGTATGTGCTGGCAAGGCTGTGGGAGTTTGCTTGGGTCAGCCTATAGTTCTGTTGGCTGGGCCCAGAGTGAAAAACAGAGTTCTACAAGTGAATGAAAGCCAATTAGTTTATTGAGCTGCTTAGACATTGTGCAAACAGAGTCCCACTGAGGATGTCATTTAATATAAAGCCAGGTGCTCTGTGTGCATTTATGGGTTTGTATATTTTTGAGCCCTAGGACCCATGTGGTAGAAGAGAACTGACTCCCTCAAGTTTTCCTTGAGGAAGACACAGGTGGACTGTGACACATTTTGCCTTGAGCCTAACAGAGTCATTCAGGCAAGGGACAAGGTGATGCATGACAAAGAATTTTATTAACAGATGAGCTAGGTGGTCATAAAATGGCCAGTGAGAAGACAATGTCTCCAGGAAGCTGATTATTTTCTAGAAACAGGTGACTGGAGACAAGGTGGGTGGGTGCCTTCTCATGTGTGAAGTCAGTGGCCTGGTATGCAGATGAGACCCTGATCACTGGTCACATGTTTTTTAGTTCTGCATATTTCAAGAAAAAACTGTGATTATTCTTGTAAAACTGGTAATTTCTTTGGGTTATTCTTACTGACGAATTGTGCATACTTCCTGGCCTATCACACAATGGGCAGGCTAGTGCAAGTAGCTGCCCAGAGGACTCTTCTTGATCAGCAAACACAGTGATTTAAAAAAAAATTTAATTGTGTTGTGTACACCTTTAGTTCCAGCAGAGGCATACAGATCTCTGGGTCTGAGGCCAGCCTGGTCTACAGATCGAGTTGCAGGACAGCCAGGGCTACACAGAGAAACCCTGTCTCAAAAAAAAAAAAGAAAAAAGAAAAAGAAAAAGAAACCCCCCCCCCCAGTTCACCTGATTACTATGGAACAAAAAGATCAGTTGGCGTTAAATATGAAGTCAGGCGGAGAGAGAGAAAGAGAGAGGGAGGGAGGGAGGGAGAGAGAGAGAGAGAGAGAGAGAGAGAGAGAGAGAGAGAGATTGAGATCGAATTTTAATGTTCTGTTTCAGTTACAAAATCAGCTTATGATAGAGTGGCAGAAGAGTTCCCTACATAGTATGTTATGGGGACACTGAGTCCCAGCAAGGACACAGGTCCCCTGGCTCCCAGTTTCTGCCCTTCCATTACCACCTTCTACCTCAGCAGGGGCCAATATGGGACTTACAGCTACTTCTCTCTTCCCTCCCTCTTTTCCTCATCTTCCAAGGAACCTGTGTGGAGTGGACTGCCCAGCAGGCCTGGCCTCCGGCATGGAGAGCCTGCAGGTCTGCAGGGTCCTGCCCATCCAACAGCTTTCCTATGGTGATTTCTCAGGCAAGTGGTAGGGAATGACTTATAGGAGAGGAAGCAGAGGGTGAATCTGTTCTCTCAGTGCGGCCACAGCTGAGTGAAAGCCCACTTTTTATGCTCTGAATCCATGGGGCTTTTGATCAGGACAACCTTCCTCCAAGGACAGAGTTTCTGCCAGACCCAAGTCCACATGCCACATCACACATCCATGTGGCATTATATTCAAACGCAAAGAGGAACCTGGCCTGCATTTGGAGGAAGTGTCACTTTACATGGGGCTCCAAATATTGGCATGTACCTCCATGGCTGTGAGGCATGCAGGTTCGCTGCATTTGCATCTCTGGGCTGCCTATGGCTTGTTCTGACTGAATTCTTTGGTCCTGAGATGAAGCTACTGACCGAGAACTTGTCTTCCTCAGCCTGAAGCTTTGTGTTGTGCTTGGATCTCAGAGATACCATAGGGACACTACTAGCCTGAACGTTGACACGTCCCAGGTTCTCCAGGTAGAATGTGTGGCTCCTTCTAAGAACCAGGGACGGGGGAAAGGGAGGGTCCTGGAAGACAGAAGACTTGGAGCCAATTCTTGCTAAGGCAGGAACCATGACCTTGCACAGAGATCCTGCTCGACCCTTATGGGGTTGGTGTGAGATGGAGCATAGTAGGTGCACAGGTTGTTGCACCATTTGCCCTTCCTGTTGCTTTTCTCTCTGCTCATTTTTGCAGGGTTGACCTCGATACCAGGAAGACTTTTCCTACCCTGGAGCTTACAGAAAAAGTGAAAGTCTGGCCAGTGGGAAGAGCAGCCTGGGTGATTATTTCCTCACCATCCTCCTGTAGCAGCTGCCTTCCTCCTAAGATGCAGGACCTGTGTGTCATCCCTCCTTTGGCTGCAGTCCTCCACACATCCCAGCTGCCTGCCCTTGCCCCTTCGAGTTCAAGGCTGTTGACAGCTGCTCCATCTCTGACACTTTGAGACCTGGATTGACGACAGCTCTAATTCACACTCCACCCCCACTGGCTTCCCTAATGCCCACCATCTGGACAAACTCCTAGTTCCTGTTATATGGCATCAAAACCCTGCCTGGCCCTGGACCAACCCAGTACTTCCTGTTCCCCATTATACCTTTCCAGATGCCAGCTTAAGATGTAACATCCAACAAGGATGGCCCCTGCTCTGTGCCAGAATGCTGCTTCCCTTCCCTGAAGATACCCAGCCACGCAGGGAAGTGGACTCGGAATCCAGTTCTCCTACCATTGCAGGGCTCTGGTCACTCTGCGACCCAGGGCTCAGGCTCTGTGTCCCAGGGGACGGCAGTGAAACCTGGGGTGAATAAGGGTCAATAAGAGGTGTCTGAATCCTCCTGGTGGCAGCTGATCACTGTGCCAGCAAGGTAACCTGGCACCACTGACCTACCAAATCTCAACCCTGAGCTGAGGGCAGAGTGTCAGCTTCCCTGACCCCTAGAGCCACAGCAAGTAGTTGCAGGCTGTAAGAACTGTGGTCCGTCTTGTGGGCGACTAACCTGTGGAAACTCCCACCCTTGCAACACTGCAGTCACCAGCACTGCTGGGAACCCCACAGTGATGGTTTTCCTTCTCACCACTCAGGGCTACCGCATCATTTTCTGTCTTTAAATGCAGCTCACTCTCAACCCAGATTTGAGAGCTTAGCCTTAGAACTACAGTCCATTGTAATTATTTTCAGTTGTGGGTAGATGTGTCTGCATCCGGTGCTCACAGAGGCCAGAGGCCTTACATCTCCTGGAGCTGGAATTAGATGGTTGTAGCCACCTAACATGGGTGCAGGAGGACTGAACTACTTTGGGAGAGCAGCTAAGTCCTTTTGACTTCAGAGGTATCTCAATTCTACACTGTGGCCAGAAGATGGCGATAAAAAGCCAGACACCAACAGGAGGACAGCACATCCCTGCATCGGCAGGTTCTCTGGAGTACACAGCCCAGGGATCACAGAACATGTCAGCCATATAATCCATGCACTCGGGGAGAATCCCATCTTGCAGCCGAGACGTCTCCTTCCAAACATCACACTGTTACCTTTCCTTCAATTTCTGGTAAGTATGGAATGTGATAAACTATCATCCGTAAGATTTTGTTGAGAAAAGATCTCTACACCCTTGGGTGCCTGGAATTCACTATGTATGTAGACCAAGCTGGGCTTGGACTTGCAGTGGTCATTCAACCTCTGCCTCCCAGCTGCTCAAATCACAAGTGTGCACCACCATGCCCGGCAAGAACAGAAAACTTTTCACAGAGTAATGAGCTGGGCGTGCTTGTGCCTTTGATCCCAGCACTGGGGAGGCAGAGGCAGGTGGATCTGTGAGTTTCATGCTAACCTAGTGTACAGAGCAAATTCCAGGACAGCCAGGGCTAAACAGAAAAACCCTGTCTCAAAAAACAAAAATGAAAAGCTTTGCCTACATGTATGTTTGTGCACCACATGAGTGTTCCTGGTGTCCACAGAGGCCAGAAGGCACGTTGGATCTCCTGGGCTTGGAGTTGTAGATAGTTGTGAACTGTCATATGGGTGATGGGAATAAAATATGAGTCCTCCATAAGAACACCCAGTGCTCTTAACTGCTGAGCAGGAAACAGTTCCAGCCACGCCTGATGGCACTGAGCTGTAATCTCAGCATTTGGGAGGCTGAGGCAGGAAGATTACTGCAAAAGCCAGGTTGGCCTAGGCAGAGATCCTTTCTCCAAAAGTCTACATATAGATATTAGAATTCATATATACTTGTAACCATGTACATTTGTATCATGGGAAGGTAGGTATATGGGAGTAAAATACCCACAGAGATCAGAAGGCTTCACATCCCCCAGAAATGGAATGACAGTGTGAGCCACTACATGCGGATGCCTAAGAACGGAACTCAGGTCCCATGGAAGAGCAAGTGCTTTTAGCCACTGAACTGTCTTTCTGGCCCTTTAATTTTGACACAGGTTCTCTGAAAAGAGCCGAAGCCATGAACCTGTGCTTTAGTGCACCTAGGTGGTTTGGATGTGTGCTTTTTAAAGTATTCTCCTACAGTAGCCTGACCATGCAGATACTGTAGGCCTTGCCACCAACAGAAAAGACAAGGTAGACCTCTGCTGTGACCCAACGTAGTCCAGACCCTCTGGACCTCAGTTGGTTAGCTCCTAGGGTGCTGTTGCCCATTGCCAGGGTTCCAAGTGACTTCCAAAATGATCTCAAAGCTAATCACATCCAGCTGTGACAGCCACAGACACCCTTCTTCTGTTAAAAAGGGAAATATATATATGCAATATATAATACATATATATATATAGAGAGAGAGAGACCTGGGATTGGTGACACGTGCCTTTTGTTTTAGCTCTCAGGAGACAGAGCATGGAAAGTTCAAGGCCAGGCTGGTCTACACAGCAAGTTTCAGGCCAGCCAGGGAGAAAGAGTGAATGCCTGTCTCATTTAAAAATACGTATCTAATAATCTGAACAAGCACCCATACGTTTAAAGTGGTGAAGAAATGAGAAACTTGGAGCCTTCGCACACTAACACGTTTTGTGGGAAACAATGGGGGCATACCTTTGCAAACTGGGAGAGAAGAGTGAGACACTGATGAAACTGTATTATAAACAGTCTATATTGAAACTGGCCAGGCCCCAGGTGAGCCGCCTCCAAGTCCTGTTGGCACTGGCCTTGCCGATCTTGGCCATGGAGTTCGAGCGAAGACTTAGTTAGCTTCCTCTCTTACGTGGTAAAGTTTTCATTTTCATGACACCTTCTGTCACAGTGTTCTGTGAGTGTGAGCCGTGAGTGACTCAGAGCACATTCCATACTCGTCCATCCCATGAGCACACGCCCCAGCACGCAGGTACACGGCCTTCCTCTCCAGGAACCCTCACCTCCTCACAAGACTCCTAAAGACTGCAGAAGCCCAAGCCTGGAGCAGAGGTGTGTCTCTGTCACCATCCCTGCCATGTTGACTTAAGGTGCCTCCCTCCCTGTACCTGTCTGAAGTCTAGCCAAGACCTCATTCCCCTGTCAGCCCTGTTCTCTGAGACCGTCAACAAGATAGTTGGTCAGAGCAGCCACTGGGGGAGGCACACACATTCTGAGTGAGGATAAAATCTGAACTAAGAGGATTATCATTAGTACTAAAGTTCACATGCTCCCAAGTGAGGGCCTGATGCTGACCCTCTGTCACTGTGGTTCTCCACATCTGGCAGCAAAGGCAAGACTGAATCTGACAGAAACAGCTGCTGTGATTACCCCCGGCATGAAAACCAACATGGCTCCGGCTATTTTGAAGACAGATTCTAAAAGACAGCAAGAAAGGACTCTTGGAATTGTATAAACCCATCTCTTCAAACCCTCAGGGAAGACTACAAGGGGTGGCCAGATTACTGGCTATACACATGAGCCAAGGGGATGTTCTCTGTGGATACCATGACCATTGCCTGGTGAAGCCCACAGCATTCTCAACCTCCAGCTGCTCTGACCCAGCAGCCAAGGGCACCACAGTACCATGGTCTTGAAGCTAACCTGCAGCTTCAAACAGTAAACTACCACAAGGTGGCCACTACACAGGCAGGCGGGTGGCTCTGAGCCCCTGCCTTAGGAACCTCAACATTGACAGCAATATGGAAACTGGAATCTAGAAACAGGGCCATGGAACCAAGACCCACACTGCCTGGAATTGCCTTTATTAACACCAGCCTTGCCCAGTTCCTTTCAGAATTCATGGAACAGGAATGGAGAAGTTATCACGACCTGCAAGCAAGGTGGACCCCTTAAAGATGGAGGACAGAACCCCACATCAGGTCCCAACTCTCCCTGAGCCATATTGTGCTTCAAGTTCTCCTTTCTGGGAAGTGTTGCCTCTGGCAGACCCTACCTAAAAGCTAGAGGGAGCTTGCCAGCCCTCACTGTGGCCTTTCATGGGGGTCAGGAGACCCTCCAGAGCGTGACACCCAAGTCTCCCAGCAGCTGCCAGTTATATCTTAGCAGAGGGGCTGCTGAGACTGTACCATATGTTACCCTGTAATGAAGAGCTGTGTCATCAGTGGGCCACTGCTCTCCCCAAGGCTCTCCTGAAGCAGCTGTCCCTCTCCACCAGCCATCTGGAAGACAGGGTAGTCCTGAGGCACCAACCCTGCTGAGGAAGCAACAGCCTAGGAAGGCATTTTTTTCTTTCTCAGACCTTGGAATTGACAACAGGGAACAAGGACAAAGGAAGCTAAACTTGAGGTCAAGGAGGATGGATGAAGAGGACAGGAAGTGGGCCAGCTCTCTTCCTTCCTCTGTGATTCCCAATGGGACACAGGTCAGTGCTCAACAACAGTAGTCTCCCCTGGTGTGGGGAAAATTTAAAAAGGCCACCACAGCGGCGCAAGCCCTGGAGGGGCTTCTGCCACCGCCTTGGCGGGTCCCACATCAGGGAGGAAGATCTTATGGTTCCAACAGCCTGAGGGCCTTGTTGGCGGCAGGCCCCAGTAACACGAGGAAGTCCTTGGTTCCAAAAAGGTTTATTCTCATGGCAGATAATAGATGGATCTAGGTGTACCCCCCCAAAACTCAGGGCAGTCCCAAGTTATATAGGGAGGGAGAAAGGGGGAGGATTGGGGGAGGATCTGGGGGAGGAATGTTTAATTTGCTCTGCCCTCTGGCCTTCATTAGTATGTAAATCCCTAGGGCCTGAGGCCTATAGCCTGGCCTATGTGACTCTATGGAGATGTGACTGTTTTTCAGGATCCTAGATGATGGGAGGGATTGAACTCCTGCCGGTTCTCACGCAGAATTCCACGGAGAATCTCGGGGTTCTAAGTACCTGCTCAACCATGACCCAGGATACTCTTATGCAGTCCCACACCCAGGGGCCTGGAGGGCCTACCAGACAGTCTCTGGAAACAAGTACTCACCACCCTGCAGACTTGTGTCACCCAGGAAGTAGGTCAGAGAGTCACCAGTCTTGGGGCAGGCCTGGAACTACCCACTGAACCTTTTAGGTCCCAGGCCTACAAGGCAGGTCCAGTGGGGCTGAGGCTGTGAGCTGGTTCCACCAGGACACTAGGAGCCACCTTTCATTAAACTCTGCTTGTCAGTCACTACAGGCATCTACGAGGGTGGCCTCACCCTGGAGATTCCAGGGCTGCCCAAGAGGTGCTGAGACAACAGCTGGCCGAGACTCCTTGTTCCCTACAGATCCGTGACCTTGTTTTCCACAGCAGCAGCAATCTGCTGGAGCCGGTAGCCCAGCTGCATCTTCTGGGCAGTGCCATCTTCCTCCAGGGCAGTGATGATCTGAAAGGCAGGACCAACAGAATCAGGGGAGACTTCTCTGGACCTCACAGTCACCACAGGTAGACCTACTAAGGGGCTGCAGCATTTGGGCCAGGTAGGCAATGGAAATCCAGTGTCTTCAGATATAACAGTGAGGCTGATTGTGGGTCTCACAGGTGAGGGTAAAAACAGAACAGTCGCCTGGGTTGCTTTTCTAGGGTGTCTGAGGCATCGTTCAGCATAGCCTAAAGCACAAACTTCCTGCCTCTCCAGTGTTGATACAGTTGAGCCCCTCCACATGGCAGATGTTCCAGAACAGGCCTTCAGGGAATGACACAAGCCACTCACCACCTAGCACCCTTTCTTTGACATGCTCATTTTGTGTAGCAGCCAGCCTTACACACCCACTGGCCTTCTTACAAGGTCTATGGTAGTCAGCCCCAATGCCTTTCCTGCCAGCTAATGGCATTTCATGGTTCTCTGTGCCAAGACCAAGAGGATATGTTTTGGGAGACAGATATGGAGGTTTGGGAGAGGAGCTGCCTGTCCTGTGCTCCAACAGGTGGAGGCTGCGTCCCTTCTGCCTGCCTGTGCTGGGGCTGGCTTCACACCATATGAGGCTGTGGGTCCTTTGGTTGTTACCAGACTACTCAGCTAAGACCATGATGCAGGTTTCTGTGTTCTCAATGCCAAGCACTCGAGCCATATGATTGTGGTGATTCTATAGGCACTTACAGATTGACTAACAGTGCCACAGATGCTCTTAGAACATCAAGGCTGGTCAGAGAGGCCCTAGAAAGACCCCTCCTGGTTCTGTTGTCCCCTCATCTACCCTCATCCTGTGCTTGACACCTCACCCCTGCTTCCATGGTTTATGACGCCCAGTCCAGTCTGTACCCACAGAAGGTGTCATGCCCAGGACAAGGACAACCTTGGGATCTAAGGAGGGATGGTAGCTATGTCGTCTTCTAGCACATCCCATGTACCATCTCCAGATCCTGGCAGATTCTCTGGATGCTGCCAACCACCACAACCACTCCTGGGAAGCCCCACAGCAGAAGCAGGATGGGGAATTGAGAGCACAGGGAGAGCAGAGCCAATGGCACTGATCCAGCCCGTGGGACCCTCACTCAGCTCCCCAAGGAGCACACTGAGCTCACGGTTAGCCCTGCCATCTGCCCGGCTGTGCTCACCTGGTCGTACTTGTTGATGTACTTGTAGAGCTCGTGCAGAGCTACTCGCGCCCCGAGGTCGGCAGAGCAGTTCTAGGGAAGAGGGCAGATGGAAGTGAGGGAGATGAAGAGGCTGCAGTGGGGAAGAGGCCCGGGACCCCAGTGAAGGATGAGATGAGAGAAGGGGACCTGAGAAAGCACGGGCCCTGCAATGGGAACAGAGCCCAAGGCAAAGCATGGTGACAGCTCAGGACAGGACAAGGCCAAACCTCCATGGTCGGAAGAAACAGCAGGACCAGCTTCAGCAGGGCTGGAGCTTCCACTGAGCCCTGCTTGCCTCTCCGAGTCAAGGCTAAAGCTAGAAACCCCGCCCACTCATTCCAAGTGACTACAGGGCCGTGGGACTAGAACTGCCTGGGAACTCGGCACAATTTTGCTCTCATCTTACTCAAATGTTTCCCAAGTCCATTCCAAAGCTTTCCCTAAGGACATCAACACGCAGCCTCCTCTTCTAGACAGTGCTTTTTTGGGGGGAGCTCATGGTGGGGAGGGTTTCAAGATAAAGTTTCTCTGTATAGCCCTGGCTGTCCTGGAACTCACTCAGTAGACTAGGCTGGCCTCCAACTCAGTAATCCAGTCTAGACAGTACTAATGGTTCAGCCAAAGTAACTCATGGAACTCTTAGGGGGACCGAATGCAGAAGCACACCCCAAGAAGGGTTTGACACCGTGTATCCCAAAAGTACAGCTGTGTTGGTACGGGTGCTCTCATAGTCAGCTAGGAAACAGTTCCCGTGTACGTGTGGAGGGTAAAGCATGGTCCAGAACGGTGGGTAGCATGGCCGATAAGTCAAAGGCTTAGAGTTGACTCATCCACTCTGCAGACCCCATGGCTGCACGTACACAAGCGCCTGTCAGACCAGACTAAGTGACAGCATTCCAATGAGACCCCTGCTCACTCTGAGGACATGACAGGTCTGGCCTTTTGCAGGAAGACAGGAACACTCTGCCTTAATGATGACAGGGTGTGTCCTCTCCAAGGTAGATCACAGAGGGGTGACAAGGACCTCTCTACAAATGAGATGCATGAAGGGGAGGCCTTACCCGGAACAGCTCTGCCAAAACTGAGTTCATCTCTTGGTCACTGGCTGCCACAGTCTGTCTGATGTCTGCATAGTACCTGCCAAAAGACCCGGGATTGCAGATGATAAATAACCAGAACCTACTTCCTTGGTCCCGCCAGGGCCCACCTAAGGCCTCAGCCGCATACCTGCCTCTCCAGACCCACTCCCTCCCTCCCTCCCCAGTACCTTTCCACCATCTGTTTGTAACGGGGAATATCTCGAGCGTACAGAAGTTTGTTGATGGGGGAATCCTGGATGCCAGCAGGAGGGCAGGAGAGAAGGAAGGATCAAAGTTCAGAAGGTTATCAGCTCCTGGGCTCCCAACATGGTCAGTTTTATAACAAAACAACCCACATCCCAGAAACCTCCCAGTTTCCAGCAAACCAGGACAGTTGGTGACACTGGCCTACTTCCTTGTTCTTCTTCTATGTTACCTTTGTGTTTGTATGTGTGCAGGTATGTGTGCAGGTCAGAGGACAACTTATAGGAGCTGGCTCTCTCCTTTCAGCACATGGGTCCCAGGGACTCAACTCGGTCATTGTGGGCTGGCAGCAGGGACGCCCCCCTCCACTCTGCTCATCCCCTGAGACTGACCATGGCCACTTTCTGGGGGGGCTGTGGGTTGAGGCCTGCCATGGGAATGCCATAAGTCAGAGGCTGCCTCAGACCATCTTTTCCTTGTGACTTTGAGGAAACCCTGAAGATCTGTGCACCAGACACTCCATAGCCACCAGCTCGGTGGGTGACCCCACTGTCCCTGTCGTATCCCCCCCAGTCTGCTCACCCGGCCCAGCTTGTGGTCAGCCAGGGTGCAGGCATCCATGAAGGTCTGTGCAATGACAAGGAGCACGGCGTCCATGTTATCTGAAGTCTGCACATCGAACACAAACTGTGGGTTCTTGATGATGTTGATCCAGAACCTCAGCGGCAGGCTGCAAATTGGGGGAACAGGAGCCAGTAACTGTGCTGTGGAGGCAGAGGCCCTCGCATATGTCCTGAGCCCTGACCCTCCCATACCTGTTGGTCTTCCAGATGTGGATGGTATCCTGATCAGAGATGCCATGCTGCTGAGCCTGTTCATCCAGCAGGTCAAAGAAGTACTTCACAGCCAGAGGCACAGGGCGGCTGGTGCTCAGAATCACCTGGAACAGGTCATCCACAAACTTCTGCAATGTGCCCTGTGAGGAAGAGAAGGAAGCAGAGGGCCTAGTTAGGATGGAGTCCTGGCATCAGTCAGCCTTAGGTAGCTCATGGTACCCCCTCATGCAAGTCCCACACTACCCCCATGTCCCATGACAGCCCAGACCTTTTCTACTTTTTTTCACTGTGTAGCTCTTGCTGTCCTGGACCTCTGTAGGCCAGACTAGCCTCAAACTCAGAGGTCCACCTGCCTCTTTCCTGAAACTTACTATGTAGACTAGGCTGGTCTTAGACTCACATACAACTTTCTACCTGTGTCTCCCCAGTAGTAGAACTAACATGAGACATCATATCTGGCAAAAATTGGAACTTATTATAAGAATTGTTGAGTGACTTACAATCTGTACAGTCTTAAATAGCAGTACACTCAAACTTACCACATCACAGTTAAGGGGCAGGGTTGACAGAATACATCTTTGGGTTTGGGTGTGAGAGTGATGTATAAATATCCTGGTTATCACTGTGGAAATAATGTTCACAGCAACATGGGACCAACATGAATTTGAGCCATAACCTCCTCATGCATTTAATGGTGGATCTCACAGGTAGGTTGCAGACTGGAGTAATGTGTGGAAGAGCTCCAAGGGACAACCAAATGAGCCCCCTATCTCTTTCCCTCTCTTGCGCTGTCTCTCTCTCTCTCTCTCTCTCTAATATTTATTTATTTTATGTATATGAGTACACTCTTGTTTTTTTTCAAACACACCAGAAGAGTGCATCAGCATCAGATCCCATTACAGATGGTTTTTGCCACCATGTAGTTGCTGGGTATTGAACTCAGAACCTCTGGAAGAGCAGTCAGTGCTCTTAACTGCTGAACCATCTCCCCAGCACCGAATTGGACTCTCTTATGATTATGATGTTACCAAGCAAGCCAATCCCGCTGCCTACCTCCCAGAAGGACTGGGAGGGAGGCTCTCTGGAGCTCACCTCTGTCTTCTGTAGAAGTTCCTCGGTCATGTGAAAGCCCATAGGAAAGAAGAAGTCTGGAAGACAGAAGCATACACAGAAGAGTTACTGCCGTGCCTGTTACCCCAGGGAAAAGGGTAGGTGAAGGGCCCTGATCATTCAGGAGCATCCCATTCCATCATTAGAGCCCAGAGTTTCCTTCTTTTTTTTTTTTTTAAATTTTTATTGGATGTTTTATTTACATTTCATATGTTGTCCCCTTACCCCATCTCCCACCCACCCAGGAACCCCCAATCCCCTCACCCCTCCTCCTTCTTCTCTGTGGATGTAACCTCTATCTACCCCACACACCCTCAAAATTCCCACCCCCTGGGGCATCCAGCCTTCATGCGGTCAAGGTTCTCTTCTTCCACCTATGCCCAGCAGGGCCCTCCACTCTTACATATTCAACTGAAGCGCTGGATCCCTCCCTAAGTGCTCCCAGGCTGGTGGTTTAGACCCTGGGAGTTGTGGTTGGTTGGTATTGTTGCTCTCCTCATGGTGCCGCAAATCCTTTCAGCTCTCCTTCAGTCTTCACTCTAACTCCTCTATTGAGAACCCCATGATCAGTTCAATGGCTAGTTGTGAGCATCTGCCTCTGAGTATGTCAGACTCTTGAAGACCTCTGAGGAGATATCCATATCAGGCTCTTATCAGCATGTACTTCCTGACTTCCACTTCAGCATCTACCTTTGGTGATTGCACATGGGATAGATACTCAGGTGGAGTGGTCTTGAGACAACCCCTCCTTCAGTTTCTGTCCCTCACTTTGTCTCCATATTTGCTCCCTTGAGTATTTTGTTGCTCCTTCTAAGAAGGACCGAATCATCCCCACTTGGTCTTCTTTCTTTATGGGCTTCATGTGGCCTGTGAGTTGCATCTTGGGCATTTCAAGGTTCTGGGCTGTGGGACTGCGTAAGGGTATCCTGGGTCATGGTTGAGCAGGTGTTTAGAACCCCGAGATTCTCCGTGGAATTCTGCGTGAGAACCGGCAGTAGTTCAATCCCTCCCATCATCTAGGATCCTGAAAAACAGTCACATCTCCATAGAGTCACATAGGGCAGGCTATAGGCCTCAGGCCCTAGGGATTTACATACTAATGAAGGCCAGAGGGCAGAGCAAATTAAACATTCCTCCCCCAGATCCTCCCCCAATCCTCCCCCTTTCTCCCTCCCTATATAACTTGGGACTGCCCTGAGTTTTGGGGGGGTACGCCTAGATCCATCTATTGTCCGCCATGAGAATAAACCTTTTTGGAACCAAGGACTTCCTCGTGTTACTGGGGCCTGCCGCCGCCAAGGCCCTCAGGCCGCTGGAACCATAGGATCTTCCTCCTGAATGTGGGACCTGCTGCGGCAGCGGAAGCCCCTCAGGGGCTTGCGCTGCTGTGGCGGCCTTTTTAAATTTTCCCCACATTTGGCGAATCGTGGAGCACAGACTTCAAGGACCGGGCCACCCCAGTCTGCTACAGAACACAGCCGAGCTTCCCACCCTGCTTGTCCGGTGCTGTGAGGAATCGACTCAGTGAAGATTCCGCGCTTCTCCCATGCTGACTAAAGCTGCAGCTGCTTAATCTCTCACTTGGAAGATGTCTGCGTTCCAGCCATGAGGACCCACATCTCCAAGCAAGCTGGCCAGGCCGCTGAGTCTGCTAAGCAAGTACAGTCTCTCCCACGGATGCTGCTAGGGCCTCTTTCTTCTTCCCCTATCCCTCTCCTCTTCTCGGCTGTGGGTTGTCCGACATGAGCCCACATGCCCCGTCTCAGCCCTCCGAGCCAAGGGCTTGAGACCTACCGGTCCCTGGCTGCCCCAGAGCAGAGGGGATCCCCAACCCCTTTCATTTTCTTGGCAGTGGGTTGTCCGACGCGAGCCCACATGCCCCAAGAGCTCTGCACCCCCGTAGAACCTGAGTGAAAATTCCCCATGCTGGGTGGGGCCCCACCAGACTTACCTGGTGTCGCAGGGAATAAACTCAGCCAAGATCCCGTGTGCTCCTGCCATGCTGACCCACTGCAACATGACAGATGCACGGACACACAACACAACAGAGATTCACGCCCGCGCGGGCCTACTTCGTTCCCTACAGGTGGTAGAGGATCCAGACAAAGCCAGCTCCAAGAGTACCCCCCGCTGGCACCCGCCAAGACCCTCTCCATGGAACCGTGAGTAACTCCAGCCTAGTCCCTAAGACTAGACGGCTCTCTCTCTATCCTTTCTCTCTCTTTCTCTCTCCCCGTGTTTTGGGCCAACGTTTTCTCTCTAAATCTTAACTACCACTAGCTCCTGCCTGGCTCAAAAGACTAGATCTCTCTCTCTCCCTCTGCTCCACGTGTTCGCTACAAAATGGTGGAGACCCCTTAATCGCCATTCTTTACCCCTCCCCCCAAGAAATCTCCTGCGCTCTGCCTGCCAAGAGGTTTGCCCCTCCCCCAGGGGTTAACTTTTCGCGCTAAAATTCCCCCACTCCCCGCCATTTGCGGCCGCTGGTTACAGCCCAGCTGACTTGCCTGTAAAAACAGGGCTGGCTCTCTGTTTGCCCCTTCCCCACTAGCCCCCTTCTAAGTCATTTGCGGCCAGCCATCACCCAGCTGGCTTGCCTGATAGCAGAGAGTCTGAGACTCCATCTGCGCCCCTTCACCCTTGTCTAACTTACAATTTCTTTCTCAACCTCTAGGTGTCTCTCTGCCGTAGCTCAGTCTCACACAGCCTTTCACTCCTTCTGACTCTGTTACCAAACTTCTATGTTTTTCGCTTTAAACTTTTCTTCAAAGTTAGCCTTTCTTTTCTCTAAGAAAAACAACAGGGGGACTTCCTTGGCCTCTCTGCTAGAACATCCAGATGGTAACCCAAACCACCACATGGCAGAACAGGCCTTTCCTCCACCACTTCTAAATCTGCCATTAATGCCTTTTCCCCTAACAGGAATGCCTGGAACAACAGTGTTTGTGCTTTTCAACCCCAAATTTTTTACTTTTTGTTTAAATGTCTCCTTATCACTCATGATACATTCTCAACAATTTTTTTCAACTTTTAAAATTTCTTCAAGGTGTGAAAGTCATCTAAATTTACTTCCACAGGTTAAATCAAGAAGCTGATCAACATCTTTCAGCTATTAGTTAACAACTAGTTTCCTTTTACAGACAAACTGTTGCTGCCTACATAATTAATATGATTTTCTTCCACAGTCAGCTAAAACAGACTCAAAGGTGACTTCTAAAACTGAAATTTCTTCAAACACCTTTGCTTTCTAGGATCTCAACGACATACCATGACGTACCTTGTAAGGAGCCGCCATTAGAAGATGGCGCTTGTTCCCTCTGTTTGAGGTGGAAAACAACTGCATTCAGGGTCGTAAACACCTGCTGTGAGCCTTTCAGACCCAGCTCCTCACCCTCCCGAGCAGTATGTAAATGAAGTTCTGCAAGAAGCACCAATTAGACACTTATACACAGTTGTGATAACTATTTAAGCAGCACCCATTTCAGGCTTGGGGTCTTTCGCTTTACAATCAATGGTGTGTTCCCCAATAAAGTGTGTGAGGAAGGATCCTGTTGTTGCGTCATCCTTGCTGGCGAGGCGGGCGAGACAGTACCTGATCCCAAGTAGACTAATGCTTGCTACCCCTTTACAGACATCCCCCTGCTGGGGTGCCACTTCTCTGTTGTGATTTTTCTACAGGTGCTCCCACAAGTCCAACAGAGACTTATAGAGCCTCCTGGAACCTGCCTAGGATGCCGTGCTGTCTTCTTACAGCCACACCGCCTGACTGCAGATTCCAGAGACACGCTGAGATCCAGAGACACCGGCCAAGATCCAGAGATGCTGAGTCCTGTGGACAGATTCAGACCTTCCAAAGGTCTGCCAAAGTCAAATAACTAAAGTTACATGTTAGTGAGGAAAATGTAATGTCTATCTAGATTAGTCAGATATTACTACCCTCAAACTGTACCACATAAATTCAATTGATTCAATGATCCCTTACCTTCCCTACCCCCCACCCCACTCCCCTTTACCCTGTGACGTAATTATGCTAATACCTCTGGCCTACATAGTGCTTTCTTTCGACTTCCACATCCAAAATTTTCACAGTGACCCCCCTTTTTAAAAAAAAGTAAAGGGAGGAGATGTGGGACTGCGTAAGGGTATCCTGGGTCATGGTTGAGCAGGTGCTTAGAACTCCGAGATTCTCCGTGGAATTCTCCGTGAGAACCAGCAGGAGTTCGGTCCCTCCCATCATCTAGGATCCTGAAAAACAGTCACATCTCCATAAAGTCACATAGGCCAGGCTATAGGCCTCAGGCCCTAGGGATTTACATACTAATGAAGGCCAGAGGGCAGAGCAAATTAAACATGCCTCCCCCAGATCCTCCCCCAATCCTCCCCCTTTCTCCCTCCCTATATAACTCGGGACTGCCCTGAGTTTTGGGGGGGGGTACGCCTAGATCCATCTATTGTCCGCCATGACAATAAACCTTTTTGGAACCAAGGACTTCCTCGTGTTACTGGGGCCTGCCAACGGCAAGGCCCTCAGGTCGCTGGAACCTTAGGATCTTCCTCCCGAATGTAGGACCTGCCGCGGCGTCGGAAGCCCCTCTGGGGCTTGCGCCACTGTGGTGGCCTTTTTAAATTTTCCCCACACTGGGCTAATATCCAATAATCAGTGAGTGAATACCATGTGTGTTCTTTTGTGATTGGCTTACCTCACTCAGGATGATAATTTCTAGTTCCATCCATTTACCTAGGAACCTCTGGAATTCATTGTTTTTAATAGCTGAGTAATACTTTATTGTGTAAATATACCACATTTTTTGAATCCATTCCTCAGTTGAAGGACATCTGGGTTCTTTCCAGCTCCTGGCTATTATAAACAAGGCTGCTATGAACATAGTTGAGCATATGTCCTTGTTATATGTTCGAGCATCTTCTGGGTATATGCCTAGGACCCAGGATAGTGAATACTATTCTCAACAATAAAAGAACTTTGGGAGGAATCACCATCCCTGAACTCAAGCTGTACTACAAAGCAATAGTGATAAAAACTACCTGATATTGGTACAGAGACAGGCAGGAAGATCAATGGAATAGAATTGAAGACCCAGAAATGAACCCACACTCCTATGGTCACTTGATCTTTGACAAAGGAGCTAAAACTGTCCAGTGGAAAAAGGACAGCATTTTCAACAAATGGTGCTGGTTCAACTGGAGGACAACATGTAGAAGAATGCACATTTATCCATTCTTATCTCCTTGTACAAAGCTCAAGTCCAAGTGAGGATAAAGGACCTCCACATAAAACCAGATACACTGAAACTAAAAGAAGAGAAGGTGAGGAAGAGCCTTGAATACTTGGGCACAGGGGAAAAGTTCCTGAACAGAACTCCAATGGCATATGCTCTAAGATCAAGAATTGACAAGTGGGACTTCATAAAATTGCAAAGTTTCTGTAAGGCAAAGGACACTGTCAATAGGACAAAACGACAACCAACAAATTGGGAAAAGATCTTTACCAATCCTTCATCTGATAGAGGGCTAATATCCAATATATACAAAGAACTCAAGAAATTAGACTCCAGATAACCAAATATCCCTATTAAAAAATGGGGTATAGAGCTTAACAAAGAATTTTCACCGGAAGAAACTCGAATGGCCGAGAAGCACCTAAAGAAATGTTCAGCATCCTTAGTCGTCAGGGAAATGCAAATCAAAACAACCCTGAGATTCCATCTCACACCAGTCAGAATGGCTAAGATTAAAAACTCAGGTGATAGTAGATGCTGGCGAGGGTGTGGAGAAAGAGGAACACTCCTCCATTGTTGGTGGGACTGCAAGATGGTGCAACCACTTTGGAAAACAGTCTGGCGGTTTTCAGAAAATTGGACATAGCATTACCTGAGGATCCAGCTATACCAGGGTTTCCTTCTTAGCACAAGATGATCTCTACAGGACCAGTCAGTCAGGAGTGAACCAGAGATCTGCTCCATTCCCTTCATGGGGAAATAGCTTAGGAAACTCATAGGTTAACTTTTTGTCATTTTAAAAATTCTTTTTTAAATATTGGTATATATCATTTTATGTGGTATTGGGTTTCATAAAGACATTTTTATATAAGTATGAGCTATTCTTTGAAGCTGCAGAGGTGGCTCAGCAGTTAAGAGCACTTATGGTTCTTGAAGAAGACCAGTGTTCAGTTCCCAGCACCCACACAATGGCTCACAACCACTCATAACTCCATGGCCTTTTTCTTGCCTTTGAAGGCAGTGAACAAACAGTGCCAGTTCACAAACATGGTCCCCATATGTGCATGCTAGCAAAACACGCGTGCACATGAGCCTTAAAGGAAAGTTCTTTGGCAATATTCCTCCCTGTACCCTTCACATCCTCTCCCTTTTCTTCTCTCTCCTGACAGCTAGTCCTGTTCCTTCTGCTAGACAGCAGGCCCTACCACCCTTCTTTCTTTAGGGTTTGTGTAGTCTAGGCTGGCTTTGGGATCTCTATATAAGTCCAGGATGTCTTTGAACTTTTGAGTCCCTATGTCCAGTTATGTGGAACTAGGGATGGAACCCAGGGCTTTGTGCAGGCTAGACAAGTACTCTCCTGAGCTACCCTCAACCATCCATGCCACTTGCATTTGTATTCGTTGGTTAAGAAAATATATATGTTATAAATTATCTGTAGTAAACATAGACATCTTAAAGGATGTTGAGTTTCACTAGTCTACATGTAAGGAATTATAGAAGAATCATACATAATTAATTATAGTTGAATCATATAACTTCAAATCATTGAAAAACAGGGTCTCTCTACATAGCCCTGGCTGTCCTGGAACTCACTCTGTAGAGAAGGCTGATCTCAAGTTTAAACTCACAGATCCCCTGCCTCTGCCTCCTAAGTATTGGCATTAAAGGTATGGACCACCATGCCAGACATCTCTGTGTCATTTATGAAAATATTTATTAATACTTGGCATAGGTCATGCTATCACTGTATCATCCTCCACTGGTGTGTCCTATTGTGACTCTGGGGACATTCCTGCCATACAAGCTACCTAGCCTAGCTTGGAGCACACAGTGTATATTTCTTGGATATGTAATCAGCAGGTGTTGGGCCCTGGGAAAACCAGCATGGTATTAAAGACCTTGGGAGCAACATGGATGATGTCTTACAGTAATTTAAGCTGTTACTAAACAAACATTCTCTCATGCTCGAGAAAAATAATTCCTATTGATAACCTGTGTTCTATTTCAGACAACATATCCAGCACATGGGCCACACAGACAGCTGTCACGGATGTGGCAAATGCTGAAAAAATAAAAGCCTAAATGGGAAAGAATGTGTGGGCCCCCCAGAGCCTCCACAGTTAACAGTGGATGCTGCATTTGTTCAACACCGTCTATCGAGAAGAATAGAGTCTCCTTCTCCAGAGCCTACTGAAGTTCTCTTGTGGCTTGAGATATGTACAGATATGAACTGTGGACATTAGTGCTGCCCTGGCAAGTGTCCTCTTGATAAACTAGTATTTGGAAAACCAGTGGCCCTGGATTTGAAAGGCTGGGATCCAACTCCCAGTTTTGATGCCAGTGACACTGTAGGAATCTTTGCTTTCTTTGGATTTCTGTTCATTTGTAAAATGAGGAATTAAGGATCAAATAAATCTAAAAGGTGACTGGGAATACAGCTAAATGGTACAATGCTTAGCCAGTATGCACAAGGTACTCCATCTCCAGCACCATGAGTGAATGAATGAATGAATCTAATGGCATTTCCACTTCAAATATCCCCACAGATTAGACGTATTGCAGAAAATGTGTATAGAGCAAGATGTTGTAACTCACCCACTGCAAAGGAAGTGCACACTGAGCTGGCTAGAACAAGGATGGCAGCTAACAAGGTCACTTTCATGGTGACAGATCTGAGGAAGGAAGAAGTTATTTGTCTTCCAGCTCTATTTGCTTTTCAGCTGTGGAAGACACTCCTGACTGAAGGAGCCTCAGCTCAGTGTTAAAGACAACGTCAGTGAAAGTTATCAGCCTTCTGTGGGAGGAAACCAGCTTCTCTGTCTCCCCTGGCCTGATAGTGTAGAGAAAAGTAGCCTTTCCTGTCCTCCCCATCCCTCTGTTCTCCAGGGGAGAAATTCCTTCTGTGATAACCTTCTGCAGAATCAGTGTTCTAGCATCAGACATGAGTCGCATGTGGTTCTCTTCAGTAATTTTTCTAACCCCTACATAAGAGCAAACCACAGTAATCCCAGCACTTGGGAGGCAGAGGCAGGTAGATTCCCGAGTTCAAGGCTAGCCTACTCTACAGAGTTATTTTCAGGCAGCCAGGGCTACACAGAGAAACCCTATCTAGAAAAACAAAAACAAAAACAAAAACAAAAAAGAGCAAACCACAGAAGCTAAGAAGGAAGGGTAGTATATTTAGACATTTTCCAAGAACTCTGGATTGGCAGGTGGTGTTGTCTGTGTGCTCAGTTTTGCAGCCTGAATGGTACTGCCATCATGGCCTCAGTTGTGCTAATGTCTCAGGGCCTACTAAGTCTGGGGTCCTCTTACAGTGGTTTGAATAAGAATGACCCCCTAGGCTCATATATTTGAATGCTCAGTCATCAGTGAGCAGCATTACTTGAGAAAGATGAAGAGGTGTGGCCTTGTTGGAGGAAGGGAATTAGTTTTGGGGTTTCAAAAGCTACTTCTCCAGGACCGTGTCTTCCTGCTCACCGCCATGCTTCCCACCATGATGAAAATGAACTGATCTGAAAGCACGCCCAGTTAAATGTTTTCTAAGAGTTGCCTTGTCATCCTGTCTGTTCACAGCCACAGAGCAGCAAGCAGGCCAGTATTCTTGGTAGTTCTTTCCTAGAACAGGATAACCAGGATTCAGTAGCTCACTCCAGTGTATGGCTACTGAGTGTCACTTTAGCCTGATTTTGCCGTTCTGGTCATCACCCCTTTTTATGGTCCTCAAATCACACCCAAGCCACTACTGCATCTTTTGTTCATTTGTTTGAGATAGGGTCTCACTCTAGCCTAGGCTAACCTGGAACTCACTTTGTAGTTCAGACTGGCAGTCCTGCTTTAGTGTGAGATTACAGGCATGCATCCAGTCTCCAGATCTTTTTTCCTATGTCTCCCCATCTGTAAGGAGCCGCCATTAGAAGATGGCGCCTGTTTCCTGTCTCTGAGGTGGAAAACAGCTGCATTCAGGGTAGTAAACCCCTGCTGTGAACATAGGTATCTTTCAAACACAGCTCCTCACCCTCCCGAACAATATGTAAATGAAATTCTACAAGAAACACCAATTAGACACTTTTACACAGTTGTGATAACTATTTAAACAACACCCAGTTCAGGCTTCGGGGTCTTTCACTTTACAATCAATGGTGTGTTCCCCAATAAATTGCGTGAAGAAAGATCCTGTTGTTGCGTCATCCTTGCTGGCAAGGTGGGCGTGACACCCAGCAATTTATCTCATCAAATTCTTTGAAGCCCAGCACTGTGTGTGAGCACAGGTCTATGTTTTATGCTCTCTGGAGCAATTATGTTTAGGATAGCTTCAGATACTTGCACACCATAGTCATTACAACACTTGCATATGTGGTTAATTATTTTATCCAGAGTCAAAGCTAGCTATTCATCTTTTGGGGAGGAGGTTTTGAGACAGAGTCTATTTCAGCCCAGACAAGTCTGGAACTTGTGTATTTGCCTTACTAAAGCATTTACTGATAACATTTCTATAATTGACTAATAGAATCAATGTGTGTGTGTGTGTGTGTGTGTGTATTTGGGTGTATGCATACACACACACACACACACTCATGGTGCAAGCATGGGTGTGGATGCATGTAAGTGGGTAGGTGTGGAAATGGATGCCTGAGGGTCAAACTCAGTTGTTATCCCTCAGACACTATCCATCTTGCTTTGTTTTAAAGAGTTGTCTGTTTTTATTGTATGTGTGTGAGTGAATTGTCTGCATGTATGTGTATTCATTACATGTGTACAGTATCCATGGATGCTTGAAAAGGGTAACAGACTCCTTGTTGCTGACTTACAACCTGATGTGAGCTACATGTGGGGTCCTCTGCAAGAGCAGCAAGTGTTCTTCTTTTGGGGGGGAGGTTTCAAGACAAGGTTTCTCTGTGTAGTCCTGGCTGTCCTGGAACTCACTCTGTAGACCAGGCTGGCCTCAAACTCAGAAATCTGCCTGCCTCTGTCACCCAAGTGCTAGGATTAAAGCTTGGGACACCACTGCCCAGCTCAGCAAGTGTTCTTGATCACTGAGATAGTGATCCTTTCCCCACTTCACCCTATCCACATCATGCTTTTAAGATATTGTCTTTCTTCACGGGCATGGAACTGCCAAGTAGAATAGGCTGGCTAGCCATCCAGAGTCAGAAGTCTGCCTCCCAGTTCCAGGATTGCAAATTCACACTCTCTACACCTGTGACCCCCTGTAGGTTCTGTATCCTAAACCAGTAAACACTTTGCTGGCTGAGCTAACCCCTCACCCTTCTTTTTTATAGGTTTGTTTGTTGAGAAAGGGTCTCATCTGGTCCAAACTGCCTCTGTGAAGTTGAGGATGACCTTGAACTTCTGATTCTACTGCCTGCACTTCCGAGGAGTTAGGAGAGCATGATTCAGTTTGTTGTTTGTTTGTTTGTTTTGTTTTGTTTTCCTGACAGAGATTTCTCTGTGTAGCCCTGGCTGTCCTAGACTTGCTTTGTAGACCAGGCTGGCCTCAAACTCACAAAGATCCACTTGTCTCTGCCTCCCAAGTGCTGGACTGAAGATGTTTCAGGGTTTGTTGTTGTTGTTTTAAGACAGGGTTTCTCTGTGTAGCCCTGGCTTTCCTGTAACACATACCACACACACACGTACACAGACACAGACACAAACACAGACACACAGACACAGACACACACAGACACACAGACACACACACACACACCACACATAGACACACACAGACACACACACACACAGAGACACACACACACACACACTCACACTCCTCCTCCCTACTTCTCCCCCTTCCCTTTTACCCCTACCCCCTTCCTGATTCCTTTCTCAGTCCTTCTCTCTAGATCAGGCTGACCTTGAACTCACAGAGGTCTGCCTGCCTCTGGATCCCAAGTGCTGGGGTCAAAGGCAAATGCCATCATGGCCATGTTGGTGGTTCAGGTTTTAAGAGCACTCTTTGCTCTTGTAGAGAACCTGGCTTCAGTTCCCAGTACCCACATGTGCTCACAGCTCTCCTAACTCTAGCTCCAGGAGATCCTATGACCTCCTCTGGCCTCAGGGTACCTGGAGTGCATGTACACAGACATGTATGTGAACAAGTACTCATAAAGTAAAAATAATTTTATTTTGAAAGTTAGGTCTGGCTGTCAGGATGGCTCAGAGATTGAAGGTGTTTATCTTGTAAGCCTGGTGACTTGAATTTGATCTCCACAGTCCACATGAGGTAGGAGAGAGCCGACTCCAGAAGGCTGCCTTTGTAGATCCACCCCCTAAAAAACCCACACACTGTCTCCTCTGACACAATTAAAAGAAAAAAGCTAAGTCAGGCAAGGTGGCTCAGTGGCTAAACCAGGCTTGACACCAAGCGTGATAACCTGAGTTCAACACCCAAGGAGAAGTACCTGTCATGGTGCAGCCTCCAAGGGTGCACTCTGGAGCAGTGCACACATCCACTGCTCACCCAGTAAATAAATAAATGTAATAATGGAAAAATGTAATGTTAGACCGCTTTCCATTCTCATCAGTTTCAATCAATAAGCAGGCAGAGGCCGAGGAGAAAGCAGTGCATGCCTGAGGCTCAGGCTACTGTAAACTTACCCCATGCCACCTTGACTAATAATGGGATCTGATGCTCTCTTCTGGTGGGTCTGAAAAGAGTGACAGTGTATTCACATACATAAAATAAACAGATAAGTCTTTTTTTTTTTAAAAAAGTTATCCAAATACTTAGGTTATAAACTTACCAAAAAATTTAAGAAAACTGCTGGGCAGTGGTGGAGTACATCTTTAAGCCCAGCACTTGGGAGGCAGAGGCAGGTAGGTCTCTGAGTTGGAAGCCTACCTGGTCTACAGAGGGAGTTCCAGTACAGCCAGGGCTACACAGAGAATCCCTCACTCAAACAAACAATCAGGAAAAAGAATCAAGAAAGTCAGACCTGATACTGCTTTGGTGTTATCTAATCCAAATCATTTGATATGTGAAGAAGAAGAGACTCTGATGACAGTGGCATCTAATGTTCCATCACTTTCCTTTGGGAGAGTCCACAGGACTCACAGCAAAGATTCTAAATTGGTGTCTTAGTAACAGAACACTGGTGGAGGGCTGTTGTTGACTACCGTGGTGGTTTAAATGAGAATCTCTCCCACAGGGGCAGCTGTTTGTACTTGGTCCTCAGTGACTGGTGCTTTTTGTGTAGGCCTTGAAGGTGTGGAAGGATGAAGTATCTCACTGGAGGATTGAAAGGGATATGTTATCCCTTCCAGTCATGTATTTTCTCTGGCTCCTGCTTACAGCTCAGGAGTCAGTCTGCTTTGTGCCCCAGTGTTGGAAGTCGACTCCTAGCAGAAAGTGGCTATCATCTTTGCAGCCATCTCAATCCATATACCCTGACAAGAGACTTGTTTTCAACAGCCTACAACAGCTGAGCATACTCTGATAAACATCTTGTTTTTCTCCCATATCTTGTTTTGTTGTTTAATGCCGCCAGCTGCAAGGCACATGTGGTAAAGTGTCTTCAGCTGTGTTCTCCTGCTTGCGCTTATACATACCATGATTTTGTTTCAGTAAGGGGGACTTGAACAGACTCTCTGTCTTGTCTTCATTCTTTGTGTCTCTTGCCTCTCCATCCCCACTCTCTCTCTTGCTAGACCCTGACCCGCAGACCAGATCAGCAGCTCAGGCTGGGACAAAGTGGCCCCCAAACGTGGGACAAAACGGGTCATTACACTCCAGCTTCCATGTTTGTTGTTGACGTCACGACAGTCTCTTAGCCCGCTGGAATCCTAAGTCCAATAAACACTTTCTCCTATGCTTTGGTCCCAGTATTTTATCACAGCAATAGAAAAGGAACTAAGCCAACCACATTGTCACAGCTCTTGTGTGTCTGACAGTCTCAATCATATTCTTAGCTATTTTAGGGGCTGCATGGTGTAAGAAGGTTAGTGGTGATTGACAACTTGTTAGGATCTGGAATGTCCTATGGGACAAGCCTCCAGGCACACTTGTGAGGGACTATCTCGATTAGGTCAAAGACATGCGATGACCTCTTATTTTTTGTTCTTGTTTTGTTTTTGTTTTTGAGACATGTTTTCTCTGTAGCCTTACCTATCCTGGAATTCACTCTGTAGACCAGGGTGTTCTTGAATTCAGGAGTCACCTGTCTCTGTCTCTCCAGTGTTGGGATTAAAAGCATTTAATGCAGGGCTAAACACTTCTTTAAATTTCTTGTGTTACAGTATTTGATCATAGTGACAGAAAAAGTAACCAAGATAAATGATACCTCGTGTTGTAACTTTAATTGTTTCAATGCCTGTTTTTAATGATGGTCTTTAAACACTTTAACCTCCTTTCTAGCCCACCACCCAACAGAGGCAGTGGAAAAGAAAAGATACAGGGGAAGTGGGCCTGTTTAGAGATGGTTCTTTGGAGCAAATCCCATCTGCATTGTCAGGAAATCAGCAGTTTAGTTCACAGGTTACAGCTCGATCCACTGGAAAACACTTCAGGGATATACCAGCAGTCCACTTCAGTAGTGTCAGGATAGCAGCAGTGGTGGCATGACCTAGGAGGAACATCCAGGCCTCAGTCAAACCAGCAGGAGTCAGCAGGAGGGACCAGGGCCAACAGTAAAGCCAGGATAAGTTCTTGGCTGTGCCTCTCTCAGTGAAGGGAAGATCAGCACAGATGTGAGACCAACAAGCATTTAGCTTTGCAAGCAAGCCACGCTCAGCCTTGGACACTGTCCATTAAGTCCTATTTAATCTCCCTCCAAACATCATGTGTCCTCCATGGTTCTTACCTCAGCACGAGAGTCTGTCTCAGCAGACATCATTCTGCCAATTGGCCGGAAAACATACCTTCACATGTGCTTTAGCAGAACACCATCCAACACAACTGACTTTCCAAAGAACCCTTAAGTTTCCACTTCATCGAGGTTTTTTATTCACTTATTATTTTTGATTGTGTGTATATGTGTATAGGGGGCGTGTTCACATGAATGCAAGTACCCACAAAGACAAGAAGAGCATTGGAAGTCCAGGAATTGGAGCTGTGGGCAGTGGTGAGTTGTGTGGTGTGGGTACTAGAAACCCAACTCTTTTATCTGGTTGTTGAAGTGTTAAGTATTTTTAATTGAGTTATTTTCATTTTCATATTTTCCTTAATTTAAACCTTTTTGTAATAATTGCAGATACTCATGCATTTTTCACAATTAGGAGAAATAGAACAAACTATACACATAACCCCGTATCCACTTTACTGTGCTTCCCCCATGGGAGCATCCTGGAAACAAGTATAACACTACAAGAAATTGAGATGCATATATTTAAAGTGTTTAACAGGTCATCAAATGTATCACCCACCCCCATCCCAGGCCTTTTTTTTTTTTTGGCAGGGTTTCATCATATAACTCTGACTAACCTGGAGTTTACTAAAAGTAGATCAGGCTAGCTTTGAAATCTCTTGCCTCTGCCTCCGAAGTGCTGAGATACAAGGTTTGTGCCACCAGCATGCTCACCTCCTAACTCACTGATCAGACAGTGGCTCAACAGTGATGGTGTGTGTGTGTGTGTGTTATGAGGAACAGCTAAACTCTGTGTTGCAACATTGGAATTTTTGATCTCTCCTTCAGAGCTGGATTATCATGTCAACTGCAGCAGAAACAACAGAATTAATTACTGCAAACAATGTCAAAAGTAACTAACGGAGAAACTGTCCATCCATTTGTAGAACTGGGAAGCAAATATCCTCAGAGAGTATCTCTTCCATTTTCTGGATAGAATTATGGTTTCACCGAGGGATAACTTTTCCTGAGAGAGTGATTCCTTGTATTTTCTTACAGATCTTAGATACGCAAGCTTTTGAGATAGAACATGAATGAGAAATGTGCACAGCAGTGGAGTGTCACAGGGCTGAGCTCTTTCTGTGGTGTAGCTGCCAGCAAGTACACTGACACCTGTGTCCCTCTGAACCCTAATGAGGCTTACAGAGAAAAAAGACATGAAAGTAGATGTGGCTAATTGGGAAGAGGAAGGAGACTAAGGGGCATGTGAGGAGGACCGGAGGGAGGAGGGTGACCAGGATTGAAGCACAGGATGTGCTTGTATGGAAAGGTCATCATGAACTCATCACTAGGTATAACTAGTATGTCCCAATAACACCTTTTTAAGTCTGTGCATATAAAGTACATTCACTTTAGACCTTTAGCTGATAAAAATTAGTTTGTTTACTTTACATCCTGATCACAGCCTCCTCTATCTTTCACTCATCCCCGAAAATAAAATATTTTCAATAGTATATAATGGAATTGACAAGGAGCCTTTTCAAGAGCCGCTAATAATATTTTTGAAATGTTTGTACTATGTCTTAAATTTTTATTTTATGTGCTTTGGTGTTTTGCCTGCATGTTTTAGGGTGTTGGATTCCCTAGGATTGGAGTTGCAGACAGTTGCAAGTTACCATGTGGGTACTGGGAGTTGAACCTGGGACCTCTGGAAGAACAGCCAGTGTTCTTAACTGCTGAGCCATCTCCTAAACCACCACCAATAATACTTTAAAAGTTAAAAAAGAGAAGAATTTACATTTTTGTTATGCCTTCTGGCACACATTTGTCTCACCAGGTCACCAGACAGCTCCCTGTATTCTGTTTGTAGTATCTGACTTACACATTGTTTTCAGTATGGAAGGTCAAAGTTGAGAATTGCCACAGCAAGAAGTGAGCCCAGCCAGTTGTAGCGGGTCAGTGTGAGTGACTCTGCTAGGAAAATGGTCATTGCATTTGCTCTTCCCTTCTGATAGGTAAAGCTCAGAAGCTGCCATCCTCCTCCTGAAGGAATGCACACACAGGTGCACAGAGACCTGGCAACAGCCACAGGGCAGGGTTTACTGGCTGACTTTCCCCTGCCATAACCTTTTTTCTGAGACAGAGTCTGAGGATGTAGAAATTGGCCTCAAATTCATCCTTCCGCTTCAGTTCTCCAAGTGCTGGAATTGTGGGCGGGAACCTCCATGCATACACACACACACACACACACACACACACACACACACACGCGCAGGCACACGCATGCACACGCACACACTTTTCTCTATTGTATGTGTGTGGGAGTGTACATGGCATATCCATTGTATAAAAATGAAAGGATAAGTGGGGGAGTCTGTCCCTCCTTCTCCCATGTGGCTCTTGGAGATTGAACCAGGCCCTCACTTTTGGTAGTAAGTCCTTTCCATGCTGAACCATCTTCTCAGTTCCCAGCTTAAAACAAGACGTTTTCTCCACCCAGAAACCTTTACAAAGGTAAATCAGAAAGAAAAGAGCTTTAATAAGCCTTAAGTCAGAATGTAACACACATCACAGGTAACACACTGGGAGCGTGCAAAGACACACTCACCCTCTTGTGATGCTATGTGAGCACATCCTATTACACAGATGTTTGCAAGAGTCACAGTAATTAGTCCTTAATTAGTTCTCCCAGTAGGAGAATTTGACAGCACCATTTGTTTATCCTAAATCTATCTGATAATTGGGTCACCACCTGCGTCAGTTCATTGGTTTTATACAATGGAAAAACAGGCTTTCTGTATGAAAGAGGTAGTTTTGCATTTGGGAGCCA
>NW_021618583.1:2465-41529 GCF_004785775.1 Grammomys surdaster | reverse complement strand
AGTTCATCAGATTACAGATCTCTCTGTACATATGTAATGAAGCATTTTATAATGTAATGATATATTTATATTAAAAAGACATTTAATAGAAAATAAAAATTCATATATAAGTATTTAATCAGTTTATACATGCTGTATAATAAGATCTCAGAAATAATAAGATTTCAAAAGTCAATCTGAATGACCTCATCAGAGAACTACCCTGGTGACTAAATTTGAGTAGACAGACTATTTAAAGAAATACACACACATTTTCAGACAGAAATCATGTAAATATTTTTCCTGAAGGAAAACAAAGTCATGGAGGGAAATCTTTCCCTTGTCCTTCGGAGGGAGAGCTGAGCTCCATTCCTGATCTGTGTTCACGCTTCCCTTGCGCAGAGCCCCTCTGGGTCAGCCATGGTCAGTAGTAACCATGGGAGTTAACTCGCTTATATTCTCACTGGTTTAGGATTTAAAAATCCAGTCCCTCATCCGGCAGGTCGTAATGAAATCTCATGCACCAGAGAGAAGTCTGGACTGTGTGGATTCAGTTGTGAGTCAGAGGCAGACTCCGTTCATTAGGGAAATTGTATTGCATAAAAGGAAACATAACGAACAGATAAATAAATGTACTTAGGAATTTATTTCCAGTCTGCCCACAGGCGCTATTGAGTGTAAGGAGAACAGTGAAGCAGCCTGAAGGCCTGAGCTGGGCGGATATTGTAAGGAGGACTGTGGGGTCTGAACTGTGAAGGAGTTCACTGCAGATGAAGCCAGGTAGTGTCACAGCAAAGGAAATGGGTGTTTGGTTGGAGGAAGGGAACAGTTGTCAGGGGTGTTTCACTGAGAGTAGGAACATAGAAAAGTGATCTGTGGGGCCAGAATAATCCTGCTTTAAAACATGGGAATTTTGAGGTTTCTCTTTCTAAAAATTTTTGTTTAATTATTATTGTTTTTATTTAAATGGTTTGTGTGTGCGCGTGCATACACACATGCATCAGCATTGGAGTCCAATGAAGCCAGAAGAGGTTGTTGGAGCCATTGGAGTTGGAGTTGCAGGCAGTTGTGTGCTTCGGGGAACTGACCTCTGTCCCCTGGTACAGTGTCTGGTACTCCTAATTACATATCCATCCCTGCAGCTCCAGAGATGCCTCAAAAATAACCCAAAACAATAATCCATTTTTGTATGATTGTAACAAGTGTTTCACATGCATGTATGTCTGTTTTGCTTGCATGTATATCTGGGTACCTCTGTGTGCCTCAGAAGAGGGCATCGGATCTTCTGGAACTGGAGCTGTGAGCTGCCATGTGGGTGCTGAGACTCAAAGCCGGATCTTCTGCAAGAACAACTGCTCTTAGCCACCGATTTACGTCTTTACATGAAAATTCACGGCTAGCCTGTGACTCCAGCTCCAGGTCATCCAACACCCTGTTCCATCTCCCGTGGATACTCACTCACATCTAACATATGCACACATGTAGACACATAAATAAATACATATACACATACCACTCACATCTAACATATGCACACATGTAGACACATAAATACATACATAAATACCACTAACATCTAACATATAAACACATGTAGACACACACAAATGAAAAAACAAACAAATAAAATTTTAATTAAAAAATCAAAATTCAGGGCTAGAGAGATGGCCCGAAGGTTAATAGCTCTGGCTATAGACCAGGCTGGCCTGAAACTCAGAGATCCACCTGCCTCTGCCTCCTGAGTGATGAAATTTAATGGTGTGCCTGGTTCCGTGCCTATTTTTTTCTTTGAGACAGGGTTTCTCTGTGTACCCCTGACTGTCCTGGAATTTGCTCTGTAGACCAGGCTGGCCTCGAACTCACCAATCCACCTACCTCTTCCTCCCAAGTGCTGGGATTAAAGGCATGTGCTACCACTGCCCAGGATTCCTGCATATTTTTGACTACATTAATACTTAGGTTTAATGAAATTGTTGTTGCAAAGATTACCATTTGCCTTATAGAACGGCCCACAATGGGCTGGGCCCTCCCACATCAAGCACTTATTAAGGAAATACCCTACAGGCTTGCCTACCACCTGATCATTTGAAGGCATTTTCTCCATGGAGGTTCCCTTCTCTCAGATGACTTTAGCTTGTGTCAAGTTGACATAAAACTAGCCAGGACAAGGTCTAATTTGGTTGCAGTCAGATGAAGTTCCCGCCACAGTCATCCTCAGAACCTTCTGTATTCTGTCCACTGCCTGGGCTGTAGGATCTGAGCTTCTCCTTCATCCTTCTTCCTCCCTCTCTCTGGAAGGGTGTTTTAAGCCTTTGCTGTCTGTTTACGGAACCTCAGAGTAAACAAATGTCTTACTGGAAGATGAAGACTGTGATGGCAAGTTTCCCAAACCAACTGGATAATACACTGAAGCCTGTTATTAAGAGCTACAGACATCTTGCTGTACCCAGCAAGGCCCCAACTGTTTGCAGCATGCACTGGTTAAGAACCTGTGTGCACTCTTGCTCTGTCCTCATTAATGTTGTTAAATTAAGGTGATATTACAGGATTTCCAAACACAGTGAATGTGCAAATATGTCTTTATTCAATAACTGCAGTGGCCAGTTATGGTGGCCCCTTCTAAATACACATCTATGTCCCAATCCCTGGACCCTGTATTTCCTTAATTGACAAAGGTGTGAATGTCATTTAATATGATAAAATATATGACTGAGGAGGACTGGGGACATGGGTCACCAATTAAAAAAGCACATACTGCTTCTACAGAAGACTCAGGTTCTATTCCCAAAACCTCCTGGGGCAGCCCACAGCTGCCTGCAAGTCTAGCACCAGGGAGATCTGACACCTTTAAATTTGTGGGCACCTGTGGTCATGTTCACAAAGACACAGACTCATTCAGGTAATTAAAAAGAAATCAAAGATGTGACTGGATTATGAATTTCAAATGAGGAACTTACCTTAGTTTTCCTAGATGTGCTCTGAATACATTTACAGATGACCTAAAAAGAAAGACTATCATCCTATCTGGATGATGGTGGAAGTGGTGTTCGCCTTTAATCCCAGCACTTGGGAGGCAGAAGCAAGCAGATTTCTGAGTTAGAGGTCAGCCTGGACTACAGAGTGAGTATCAGGACAGCCAGGGCAACACAGAGAAAATCTGTCTCAAAAAAAAAAAAAAAAAAAAAGAAGAAGAAGAAGATCATCTCAGCTTGATGATCCGCACCTTTAATCCCAGCACTGAGCAGCGGGCAGAGGCAGGTGGGTCCCTGTGAGTTCCAGTCCAGCCTTGTCTACATAGTGAGCCTAGGCCACCAGAGCTACATAGTGAGATACAACAAAGCAGAGAAGAATGTAGACCGGGATGAGAACATTGACTGGTGGCAGAGACAGAGAACAGTGTGATGCTTCTCAGGTCCAGGGATGCCAGGGTAGCTTCTGCGACCTGACAGAGACAAGGGGTGCATTGCAAGGGGTGCATTGTCTCATAGTGTCCCTGCAGAGAACAGGACCCTCCCACTGTCAGATAAACAATTTCTAAACCTGGGAGAGTGTATTTTCCCACACACCCCATCTCATTTACACTCACTTACTAATGGGCCCCAGTAAGGTACGGCAACAACTGTCTTCAACTCACCTTGTGTGGTGAGTATCGGAGCCTCAGAAATTGTGTTTCAGCTCATTTCTCTACTGGTCACTTGATGATCCTTTTACTAGATGGCCATTATTGAAATACTGGTTTAAATACAGCAAGAAGAAGTGTCTGTTTAGGGGCAGGAGAGGTCGCTCAGTGGTTACAAGTACTGGTTTACGAGTACTGGCTACTTTTTCAAAGGACCTGGGTTTGATTTTTAGTACCCACATGGTGTCAGTACCACTCACAACTGTCTGTAACCTCAGTTCCAGGAGGTCAAATGCCCTTTTCTGGCTTCAGCAGGCAAGAGATTTCATGTTTGAGGCCAATCTAAACTCCACAGTGAATTATAGGCTAGCCTGGATCATAGGAAGTTGTCCTCTTTCATTCAGTCATACACACACACACACACACACACACACACACACACACACACACCTTAAACAATTATACATTGTAAAGATTATCAGATCTCCTTCATGGATGGAAAATATCCATTGTTACATTGTCTGTGGTAGCAATGCCTCATGACTATTATATGGAGTTATAACAACTCTGCATGTGAACATCTAAATCAGTCACTCGGAGAAAGAAGACAGGGCCATCCTCTGGCTGAGCAAACATGCAAACAGAAAGTCCAAGCCAAGCACTGTGGCACACATCTTTCATCCCAGCCCCTGGGAGGCAGAGGCAGACAGATCTCTAAGTTTGAGGCCTGGACTATATATATCAAGATCCAGGCTAGTCAGTCAGGGCTAGATAGTGAGACCCTGTCTCAAAATAAGACAAAGAAAAGAAAAAAAGAAAGAAAGAAAGAAAGAAAGAAAGAAAGAAAGAAAGAAAATTGAGAACAGTATAGCACAAGGAGGCCTCTGGCTCCTTTCTGGGCCTGCACTGTGGCCTGTAGTCCCATCTTCAGGCTGTTTTGCTTTTGCTTGGTGCCTCACATTCAACCCTCCAACTCTGTAGTAGAGAAGTCAGTGGTGGGGTCTGCAGTTCTCAAATCTATTTTCAGTCTGAATCAGTAGAGAGCATAGTTTAAAAAGTGTGTCTGTGTGTGTATAATATATCCATCTTGTATGTGTGTGTCTCTGTGTGTATATACATATATCCATTTTGTATGTGTGTGACCACGTATGTATACATGCATCCGTCCATTGTGTATGTCTGTGTACACTCTATCATAGTGTTAGGTTGCTGAGTTCCTTGAGTTATTGTCTTTTTTTATTTTGTCTTTTTTTTTTATTTCATAGCCGAGGACCAAACACAGGGCCTTGAGCTTTCTAGAAGATTGCTCTACCACTGGGCTAAATCCCCAATCCTGAATTATTATCTTAAAAGACACAAAAGCACAGTTACCAAGGGTCTAGGACATAGGCTCTACCCTGTGGATACACAGGAGAAGGTAACATTAGAATAAAAATATATTCCAGCCAGGCAGTGGTGGCACATGCCTTCAATCCCACTATCTCGTAGGCAGAGGGCAGGCAGATTTCTGAGTTTGAGGCCAGCCTCGTTTACCAAGTGAGTTCCATGAAAGGCAGGGCTACACAGAGAAATTCTTGTCTCCAAAAACCGTTATAATAAAAGTAAAAATACATCCTGATTTCTGATTTTTTTGTAATACAGTGAACAAGAACAAAATCAGCATGATTCTTTTACTTTTCTATTTTTGAAACAAGGTCACATTTTAAATTATTGTGTTACTCTGTATTTTCTACAAAGTTCTGACATCATCAATGTCAGGGCTACCCCAGCTCATGTACATTTTTGGTTTCCACAGTGCCAGGCAGAAGTTGTTGAGCTCATCTATGTGATGAATAACACTGTGGAGTGAATTTAGGTGTGAACACTCTTAGCTGAGTGTCTCTGGCTCCGGTGTGTGTGTGTGTGTGTGTGTGTGTGTGTGTGTGGTGAGGCTGAGAGTCTTCACACCTGAAGCTTGCTACAATCAAAGTCTGTTGATCTGCAGGTGGCAACCCTGTTAAATCTTTGGCCAAGCCTTTAAAATTGGAGCAAGCTGGGTAGGAGAAAGAAGAGTCACTGTGGACTTAGGCCATGCAAGATGGAGTTCTATTTGCCTTGTGAGCTACTGCTGGAAATCTTCTCCTATCTGGATGCTTTCAGTTTGCTACAGGTTTCCCAAGTGAACAAGGTAAAAGCTCCTTGGCTGAACTCCTCCATCTGGTGCATGATAAGTCCATGGGCCTTTCCTGCTCAGTCTTGGAGTCTCAGCTACTCCAGCATGGTACTCACATAGCCTGGCTTCCTTTCTTCTTCCTTTCCTTTGCTTCCCTTTCTCTTCCCATCCTTTTCTTCCCTTCCTTTTTTTCCTTTTCTTCCTTTCTCTTCCCTCCTTATTCAGACCTGTCTACTCAGCACTGACACATTAATGTCTCGGGAACTCAGCTGCTTCTCTTGACCAACAGAAGCACAGACCTACAGAATAGCAAACGGATACATCTAGGGCTCATGGGTTAGCATTTTCCACTCTGAAGACATCAAATCCAGTTAAATGAGGCAGGAGTGGTGGCACATGCCTGTAATTGAAGCACTTGGGAGGTGGAAGCAAGATGACCAGGAGTTTGGGTCATACTCAATTACATGAATTTAGAACCAGCCCAGGCTACTTAGACACCCTATCTCAGAACAGCAACAGTGACAACAAAATCCTGCTAAATGAAAAGAACAAGCTGCCCTACGAAGATGTGCTGCAGATATGAGGCCTCCTTGAGACTCTGTGTCAGACCTGTGGAGACTGGCCCTCCTTCCTCTGAGCCCTCACAAGGTGACTTGTGTTTGCTGGGGTAGGTCTCTCCAGGCTGCCTGGGCCTGGGGAGCTAGGACTGTGCTTGATTAATCTGTGCAGGGCCAGCACAGAACAAATTGAGAGCAAGGGGAAGGGGGCAGTTGTTGATTGAAGGATTCTTTTCTTTCCCATAGTACTGGAGTGCAATTGCAAGCAGTGATATCCTGTGGAAGTAAGGAGAGGGGCAGGGTGGGATGGGAAGAAGGGACGAGATGGGGCAGAAAGGGAAGAGGAGGCCTTCTGATTCTGGACCTGGATCTCTGCCGTGTGAGGATGGTTAGTGAATAAAAGTTTTGGGCACTGTAACCATGGCTCTAAGTTGATTTGACTAGGGTCAGCCTGATGGGATTGCAACTGTGCATTGCAGGAAGTTGTGTGTGAAGAGATGGTTCTTCTGTGACAGTGTCACCCTACAGCTCCTGGGCACAGAGACATGGAAGCAGTTCTTTCTTTACCAAACATGGCAAGAACACACCAAGTCCCGAGCAAAGCCAGAAGATTTCACTTACAAGGAAATTCGGGTGGAGTCTGGTATGGCCTTGGGTACAATAGAAGACACATCCATTTGGTTTTTCCCATTCTCTGCAGGCCTACATTCTCATTCAATAAGAGGAAAGGAATTGCAGTTGAACGGGCTGGGGCTGCCATGCTAGCCTAACCATAGAACCACTCTGTGATCTGCTGAGTGGTTGATCAGAATCAGAAAACCAGCCTTCTTTCTCCCTTACTCTCAAGGCTTCCCACTTTTCCCAGAGTATAGAGAGAATTTAATGGGGAAATTACTAGATAGACTTTAGTATTTATCTTTTTTCTAAAAAGTTCCTAGAGTAGGTTTCTGATGGAGAGATACTTTTAAATTTCTTTCATTTATTATTTTTAGTGTGTGTGTATATGATGTGTACATGGCACAGTGTGTGTGTGTATGTGTGTGTGTGTAGACATTGTGTGGAATTGGTTCTCCTCATGGGAAAATCTTACTTTTCTGTTTGTATTGAAACTATATCGCTGTGGCTAGCCTGGAACTTGATCTGTAGACTAGACTAGCCTCAAACTCAAGATCTGCTGCTTGCCTTCACTGGGACTGGTACATCTTTACATCTGGCTTTTTCATTTCTTTGGCTTCTCTCTCTCTCTCTCTCTCTCTCTCTCTCTCTCTCTCTCTCTCTCTCTTTCTCTCTCTGTCTTTCTCTCTCTCTTTCTTCCTTCCATTCTTCCTTCCTTCCTTCCTTCCTTCCTTCCTTCCTTCCTTCCTTTCTTTCTTTCTTTCTTTCTTTCTTTCTTTCTTTCTTTCTTTCTTTCTTTCTTTCTCTCTTTCTTTCAAGACAGGATCTCATGTACCACAGGCTGACCTCAAATCCTTCATGCAGCAAACACCAATGACCATGATACTTGTGCCTCCAAATGCGAACTTGTTTAAGGTTTATAGGCCTCTAGGAACAGAACTCAGCACTCTCCCCACTGAGTTCCAGCCCCAGCCCCCAGTACCCATTTTGTATCTCTAGAAGCACATTAAAGAGTAACTGTAACTGAACAAAGAACCAACCTGCAGTGTGCTTGACTGCCTCTGCTTCATCCTTCCCACAACTTTTATCCATCCTTCTACAAGGTAGAGGAAAATGAAACATACCTTCGTTGGTTTGAATTGCCCCTTAAGTGTCTCATTCCAAATAATGTTGGGGTTTCCTTGCAGGAATTTGGGGATCTGCATGTTATCTCTCAGGGTGTGGCTTAACAAGACTCCGACAAGACAGATCAGTTGCCTGTATAGTGAGTTCTGTGACCAAGATTTCCACCTGGGATATTCATGAGGTGAGTCTGGCCGATGAGTAGCAAAAGTTACCTGGATGTGAGTTCTGATTTCATCCTTTTGTTGTTGGTGATGATGAGACAGGATCTCCCTGTACAGACCTGACTGTCCTAGAAGTCCCCATGTAGATCCACCTATCTTGACTCCCCATCCAGTCAAAGGTTTACACCACACACCTGATTTTTCCCCTCTTACACTTTTTTTTAAAGATTTAATTATTTTATATGAGTGTTTTCTGTGCATATATGTAAGTGTGATGCACGTGTGTCTGCTGCCTGTCACAAGAGGGTGTCAAGTCCCTTAAAACTGTAGTTGCAGATGGCTGTAAGCTGTGGGTACTGGAGCTGTGGGCACAGGACTCAGGTCCTCTGCTAAGCAATCTCTGCAGTGCCTGTCAGTGTTTCAAAGTTTTCATCATAGAGATTGTTCACATACTAGGTTGGGTTTACTCCCAGGTATTCCTTTTTACGATATGTTGTTTGTTTTATAGTTGTATGTGCTTCTCTTAGTTTATGGTTGGTGCCAGATATATTTTTTATTTTATATGTGTGTTCCTGTGTTAGTTTATGGTTGGTGCCTGCTGGCCTAGGACAGAGAATGCGATGTTATGTAGGCTTTGGGAACCTACCTAGGGTCCTCTGCAAGAGCATTACCTGCTCTGAGCTGCTGAACCATCACTCTGGCCTCTTACTCCAGGGTTTGTTTGTTGTTATATTTTTGGTTTGGAGCAGGGTTTCACTGTGAAAGAGCCTTGGGGAAAACTTGCTCTGTAGACTAGGCTGGCCTCAAACTCTGAGATCTGCGAACCTCTGCCTCTGGGATGAAAAGCGTGTACTACATCCACCAGGCCCTTTCAGGGTGGTGTTTCAAGGCTGCTGTGAATGGGATGGCTTCCCTGATCCTGTCTCACTTTGTTTAGTGCTGTATAGGAAGGGCACTAGTTTTTTTTCCCATGTTAACTTTGTACCCTTCAATTTGCTGGAAGTTTATCAGTTCCAAGAGTATTCCGGGGGAGCCTTGGGGACTCTAAGTACAGACTCACAGTGTCTGCAAATGAGGAAACTCTGGCTTTGCTTCCCTTCTGTTTGTTTCTCTTGTTTGTTTGTTCTAGCTGAAACAATACCATTTTGAGGGAGAGTAGAGAGTGTGGATATACTTGCCTTGTTCCTGATTTTCTGGAAATGCTTTGACTTTTTTAAGCTGTTTGACGGGATGTAGTAAAGAAACTGCTCACATGACTGCTCCATGATGAAGATTAATGTTTTTTACTGTAGACATAAGAGAGCGGCCAGAGGGATCCAGAGGAGTCTAGAGCAGACAGAGAGAGAAATAGACTGTGTTGTGTTTCTAAAAAGACCAGGATATGTTTCGTAGAGGAAAGTGTTGTGAGGTGGGAGGGGTGCCTTGTCGGCCCATGATGAGGCATCACTTCCCTGAAGGTACCAAACATACGCTGGGTATAGTATAGAATAGAGTTTATTTAGGGCATGGGAAGAGGAGTTAAGAAGGGAGTCAGAAAGAGAAAGATGGAGAGAAACAGAAAGAGAGAAAGAGAAGAGGCCAGTCAGAACACATAGAGAGAGGGGAAAAGGGGGTGGGAGGAGGAAGAGAGAAAATGGTGTTAGGGAGAGAAAAGAATCAGACAGACATGGCAGAGAGAGCAAGAAGGGGAAAACCAGCCCCCTTCATAGCAAGCCAGGCCTACCTGGCTGTTGCCTAGGCTGGAGCCTAGATTGCATGCTGACATTCTTCCATTTTTGGTTTAATTTTGAAAAGGAGAAACTAGAAAGAGGTGGTGGTGAACTAGGGATAGGGTCGTCGTGATCTTCAGCTATTTCCTGCTTGACTCTGAGGTGTTGTGTCTCTGGGAAACCTAAGAAAATGGGGATGGGAATGTTGGTCCAGTCTTGGGAGAATTGGCTGTTTCCTTGCTGTCCAGGTTCTGTGGGACCATCTGTGGATAGGAGGAAGTAGGTCCAGTAGAAGAATCTGTGTCTGTGAGAGCAAGTGCTGGCGCATCTGTGGGTTGCTTCTCTGGAGCTGTCCTGGATGCAGATTTTCAGTAAAAGCCTGGACATTGCAAGATGCTGAAACACTCATATATATATTAGAGGTAGGGAATAAAATTAAGTACTTTGGGGAGAAAAAAATCTTCTTAGGTTGACATTTGAAACCCTTAGGTCTAAGTGGTTGAGGTGAGAGAAGTCCCAATCCCAGGGAACAGGAGAGGAATCCCATCCTCTGGAATAGGTAAGAGGTGGAAACTTAGGCTATTGATTGGCAGGTGTACTTATCTAGATGGAGTCTGTTTGGTCCATGAGAGGTGGATCTGAGTGGGTTTCCTGGAGCTCATAAGTTTACAAAAGAGATAAATCTGTTAACAGCATGAACACTCTTTAAGATGAGTTTAGGGAAGACAAAAACCTTTCATGGAGGAGAAGGAGCAAGAAGGGCTTTTCCCTTCTATCTGGGAGATTGAATATATGTCAATTTAACACAATGAGAAACATTTTAAGTTTACATTTAAAAGACAAAGCAAACTTGAAATTTTGACCTTTTGAATATGATAGCTGCTTATATAGATTAGCATGAGAAACACTTAAGTCTATAGTTCAGAGTGATAGAGAAGAGGTATGGGGTCGTGGCAACACCAGAGTCAGGGCAGATGGTGAAAGGTGAAGTAAGATTACTTGGCAGGGTCAATGGAGAAGCTGTAAGTGGCAGATGTGAGTTAGTTCAGGGCGTACACATGCCAGTAGTCTATAACGTGCCTAGGTGGCATGACATTAAGGAGTTGGTGGGCGGAGGTCAGGGTCTGAAGCAGAAGGCAAAATATGACAGGTTAGTGTCATTTATGAGGTGGGATGTCAAAGAATTAAGGACCTTGGAGGAGTGTAAGAATGTCCTATGTTGGGTAAAACAGCTCTAGCTACCTTGTCAGCTCGGTTGTTTCCCTTGGAGAAAAAAAAGAGTCATCCATCTTGTGGGACCTGCAGTGGACAATTCCATCGTGATTCAGGCACAGGTAGTGTGACCATCAGGCCCAGAAGATGAGAAGCTTTTTCCTGTGGGGGAGGAACGTGGGAGAAATGACTCACTTGTCTTAGGCATAGGAGACATGTAACTCTCTGGGTGTCCTCTGTCCACAGTTTAGACCAAGCCCTGGCAGCGGGCAAGGCAATGGAGCGGTGTTTCTCAGTGGTTATCATATCACAGTCTAGGCAGTCTTGTTGTCGCTGTGCCCATGTCATTCAGAGATCTGTGGAGTTGGGGTTCACTGTCAGGATTTGGTAGTCTCTGTCTATCATAGTAAGCTTTAACATTAGAAAAGCATAGTAACATAGTTACCATAGAAACATTTAGCAGATTTCTGACAGGAATGAGAGCCAGTATCTATTAAGGATATTGGAGTTAGACAATCTGTCTCTATTTGTTCAAGAATGTATATAGTAAATAAAGAGAGTACATTGTACATTAATAACAGTAGCAAAAACAAGGCTAAAGATACTTTCGGCAGATGGTAATTTGTTTCAGAAGTTCCCGAGGAACAATGGCTTTTATCTAACTTTCAGAAATTCCATAATCCAGCTTGATCTCATTTCTGGATATTTGGAGAGTCTTGAGAACTAACATTTACCACATAGTACAGTTTGGTCAAATGTTTATGTGTTAGTGTGCTTTCTTTTGCTGTGTTAACAGCCCATGATCAAAAATAAATAGGAGGAAAGAACTCAGAGGCCATGAGGAGGCTCGGACAGAAACTGAAGCAGAAGCCGTGAAGGATTGGTCATTCTTTATGTCTTGCTCTCCATGGCTTGCTTAGTAGCTTTCTTATGCCACCCAGGATCACCAGCCTGGCAGTGGCACTGCCTACAGTGGGCTGAGTCCTTCCACCCTGATGATTAATTAGAGAAATCCCCTATAGATATATTTTGAGGCAATCTGCTGGCATGGATGTTGAGGTGATGCTCTCCCTCAATTCACTACCTGTGGTAGTCAGGAGAGCTGGCCCTTCCCTCTCATTGGCTGTGGCATTAGGGGAATAGGCCCCCACTCTTTGACTGGGGAGCACAATGGAGCTTTGCTCTCTTGGGGTGGGTGTGGAGCAATTGACACAGGTGTTCTCCACATGATTCTTTCTCTGATAGTGTCTACTAGGGTTTAGGGCACTTCACCTTAGGAGTTAAACAGAACAAGGTATATCTTGCACTGAGCATAGTTCTCTTGAGACCTTCCTGGGCAGTGTTTCTCAGGGGAGGAAACAGGACTAGAGCTGTGGCAGTGTTACTTGATCTGGCAGCAGCACACTGTGTATGTCAAGCATCTCTGTTTTCTATAGTGTTGTAAGTGCTAGGGGCCCAGATGATGCACTGTCGGAGGGATGGTGGGGACCCTAGTACCAATGGGAAGGAACATAGGACTGGCCATGCCTGTGGTTCTTGAGGACATTACTCATGGCTTGTCTCAGCGGTATGACACTAGATTCCCACTGTGCAGTCCCTGCTGGTTTATACTAGAGTATTTTTGTCTTGTGTACTCTGACTTGTGTGACAGCCAGCTGCTGAGCCATTGTAGGAGAGAATTTGGTGAATGCTGGGTACCTCCATATGTGTTTCTTCATTATCCTCCATTCTCTCAAATATTTGTTTTTTATTTTAAAAGGTAAAAGAGTCTAATGGAGTGAACATTGCGGGGCGCCGCCTTGCCGAAAAGGAGAACGCCACGCTTCAGGATTCTTCTGACAGCAGTTTTATTGTTACAGCTCTTTTAGTGTTACAGCTCTCTTAGATGGTAGTGTTACAGCTCTCTTAGATGGTAGTGAGGCGAGGGACCCCAAGCCCCAAAAGCTTATGGCTTATATAGAGCTTTAGGAGACGTGCCTTACACTCATTGGCTCTTATGATGTCGCCAAATTAGCATACTGGTTTTCGCGCCTTGCGCAGGCGCACATTCAAGCAAGGCTTGCAAGAAGAACCAGGAAGCAGGAAACCGGCGCCATCTTGCGATGGCGGACGCGGCTCCTAACATCTGCCCCTTTTTTATTAAATTGCTGCAACAATTTTCCAACTGTTATTTCGCCGATCAAGCCCACCGTTCTAGCAGTAAGGCGTTCAAGGCAGTTAAACAGTTGTGAGACCCTCCACACTTATCTCCCGTGCAATGGGAACCCGAGCCCTGGGAAGTGTGGAGGACTACCACTCAGGATTCCTGGTGCAATGGGAACACGAGCCCTCAGGGTATCCCATTGAATGATAGTGTCTCATTGTTTAAGCATATTCAAACAAGCTTGAGGGGATGTTCCCTGCTCTAAGGCAAGCAGTGCTTGAGTGATAAGTACTTTATCTCTATAATGTTGTTTTTTAAATTTGCAGAGCAACCAGAGTGTGATCAGCACTCCCCCAAAGATCATACAGCCAAACATTCCTACCCCCACCCACTCCTTAAAAAAGGAGAAGGCGGATGTGAGCCAGGAAGTGAAGTCTTCAACATCAATCGGGTTTATTCTGGTCCCATTCAAAACAGCAATCGTGAGCAGGAGTTCTTCTTGTAGCTCCTCAGCCTGTTGTGACCAATTTCCTTGTAAAAAATTAGATAATTTAGTACTTTCTGTAAAAGACTCATTGTTATATTTCAAGGGTGCGATACACATGTGTTTAGTATGACTTACACAGCTTACTTGAAGAATATCAGCAATTTCTTCCATTTTGCTTTGTAATAGATCTATTCGCTGATTAGCAAGCAGTATCCCAGAAATCAAATGGCTATTCATTTTATGCTGTTTTACCATAGCATCTGCCGAGGCATTCACTATATTATTTATTGTTTCTGCTGCTTGAACTTGATTGGCTAGGGCAATACCCGCAGTCACCGCTGCAGCAGCCGACATTGCAACGGCCGTCACAATGGCTGCCGTGATGCCAAAATCTCTCTTTTCTCTAATTAAAGAGATTATTGGAAATTTATTGGGATCGGCATCCACCGGTACAGGGACAAAGGTCGGAACCCGCACCAGCAGTGCTAAAGATGCGGACCCATTCCAGCATTCTGTCAAATGGCAGGTGACATTCGCACAATCTAATATGCTGCTTTTATTTTTAAATTCTGCTAAAATAAAAAAGAAGGGAGCCGAAACACAAACTGCTGCCCTTTTGGCTGAATAATTTGCCAACAAGTTATTATATTTAATATCATTCAATATCACTGGTGTAGTATCAGTTCTGGTTGCTGATACATTCCAAATGTCATGTTGTGACTCACCTAGAGTTGCAAAGGCTGATAAACTGGTAGCAGCCCCCGCTAAATTTGTCAACACCCATTGATAAAATGGCCATTCGTTTACCTTCCCTGTTTTATTTCCTGTCATAGCCATCCTTTTTAGAGGTGGCGATAAGGTGAAGCCTCGAGATACTTCTACCTTAGGCATCCTTTTAGATTGGCAGTGCGTAAACACTGGTGGAAATGACTGATCTGGAGGGCACCATGGCCACACTCTGACATTAGTGGCATTATTGGTTTGCCAATATGATCGTTCAAGTATGGTTACCTTACTTTTTAGCAATAACGTAGTGATATTCACAGGGGACTGTTTTTTATTAGATGTATTTCCACTGGCCTCAGATTGTCCTGCCACTATGTTATTGAGTACCTCGAGCAAGACACCAGTGCCTATTTGGGAATCTCCAAGTGGATCAATCCAGTGTCCCAATGTAGCATTGCGAAGTACAATGCATGGGGTCTCTGCCCTGTTTGTTATGGTGAAACACAAGGTATCATTTAATCTAAAATTTGATGCATTATACTTGACAGTCTCTTTGTTTAAAGGTATGGCACATGGTGCCTCCAGCTGACAGCTCGATGATGTAAACATTGGCAGTACTTTAGAGTGGGAATGTACTGGGATGGGAACTGGCCATGATCTTACCACAGCCCACAATGGTATACTTATCGCTCTCTCAAGCAGGCAGATCATCAGCAGGATCTTTAGCATTTTCTTCAGGGGTTGGTGAGTCCTCTTTCACAGTTCTGGTCAGTCTGCTTGGTATCCAGATTGGATTTTCTTGATCCTGTGGAAAAACACAGATAGCTCCCCTGGATCTCACTAAAACTGGATCCGGGCCCTTCCATTGGTTAGTTAAGATATCTTTCCATTTAACATATTCTTTTTGAGGACTTGGAGCCACATGTCTGTCAGCAGCAGATTGTCCATCAGAATCCAGATTTTAAAAATTTAAGGTAAATAGGGCTAGGGAGATAGATGTCTTAGGTCCCATGTTGGGGCGTATTCCTCCCTTTTGTTTTTGTAAATAAGTTTTCAACGTGCCGTTGGCATGTTCCACAATCCCTTGTGCCTGAGGATTATATGGCAAGCCAGTTATATGACGGACACCAAGCCTCAGACAAAACTGTTGAAAAGTTTTAGATGTATAAGCTGGTGCATTATCAGTCTTCAGCTGAAGGGGCTTGCCCCAAGCAGCCCAGGCTTCAAGACAATGAGTAATAACATGTGACACTTTTTCTCCCGCAAGGGGGGTGGCATGAATGATGCCAGAGCATGTATCCACAGATACATGAATAAATTTTTGTTTTCCAAAGGCATTGCAATGTGTAACATCCATTTGCCAGATATGAAGAGGTTGCAGACCTGTGGGATTGATCCCTATAGATGGAGAGGGTCTGAATTCTGCACAGGAGGTACATTTCAGAACAATATCTCGCGCTTCTGCACGAGTTAAATGAAACTTTAATCTTAGGGTATTAGCTGGTACATGATAGAGTTTATGGAATTCAACTGCACCTTCTAATGGCGAACTTACCCAATATAGGTTTTTAGTGGCTTTATCAGCAATAGCATTAGCCTGAGACATAGGCCCAGGAAGCAATGAATGTGCTCTCATGTGTTGAATAAAAAAATGGGTGACACCTATTTCGAATATGGTGTTGAATATCTTTAAATATCTCAGCAACCATGCTTTTAGGGTGGATAAAATCAGCCACTTCTAATTGTTTAACAGCTCCTACAACATAATGCGAATCTGAAATTATGTTTATAGGCTCTGAAAATCTTTGCAACACTATCGCTACAATAGCACATTCTACTAATTGGGGAGATGTATAATCAAACTGAATTCGAGTAGGGACATTATTAACCACATAACAACCAATGCCTGTCTTAGAACCATCGGTATAAATATCCAATGCTTGATGAATAGGATGTGTCTTAGTAACTTTGGGAAATATAAATGAGTTAGAAAGAGTAAATTGTAACAAGGGATGTTTAGGATAATGATTATCAATATTTCCAGGGAATGAGCATTTTAAAATTGCCCAAGCATCTTGAGATGCACATAAAACTTGAATTTGATACATAGTATAAGGACATACAATTGTATTAGGATATTGTCCAAAATGCATCACGGACAGTTGAAGTCCCTTTAAAGCCAATTCTGCAACTAAGGTAGGATAATAGCCTAAAGTCTTTCCAGGAGAGCTATGTGGGTGAATCCATAGCAAGGGTCCCTCTTGCCACAGTACTGCAGTTGGTTGTTGAGGAGAGGGAAGAATACATAACTGGAAAGATAATTCGGGGTTAAGTCTATCTAGTTGAGCATGTTGTATGGCCATCTCTATTTTATCCAATACTTTAGACGATTCAGGGGTCAAAGTTCTCAATGAAGTAATGTTAGAATCTCCCTCAAGTATTTTAAATAAGGGTTGAAGTTCAGTTGTAGTTAATTTCAAATAGGGACGAGTCCAATTGATATCCCCTAGTAACTTTTGAAAATCATTTAATGTTTTTAATTTATCTCTTCTAATAGTAACCTTCCGTGGTTTAATATACTCAGGAGTAATTATCGCTCCCAAGAAATTTCCTATCTCTCCTTCCTGAACCTTTTCAGGCGCTATAGATAGTCCTTTCTGTTTTAAGGTAGAAACTAACAGAGAGAATGCTTGGTGTAAAACTTCTTTGTTATTAGTACACAAGAGTATATCATCCATAAAATGACAAATTCTAACCTTAGGAAACTGTTTTCTAACTGGTTCAATAGCAGAAGAGACATATATTTGACACATAGTGGGACTATTGGCCATGCCTTGTGGCAGGACCCTCCATTGATATCGGTGGTCTGGTTCCTCATGATTAATACTTGGGAGAGTGAAAGCAAATCTAATTTTGTCCTTAGGATGTAAAGGTATAGAGAAAAAACAATCTTTAATATCTACTATTATAATCTCCCAATGTCTAGGCAAGGCTGTCAGCAGTGGCAGACCCTTTTGAATTGATCCTAATAATTGCATCTGATTATTAATAGCTCTAAGATCATGTAATAACCTCCATTTACCTGATTTTTTCTTAATCACAAATATAGGCGTATTCCATGGTGACTGAGAACTCTCCAGATGTCCTAGTTTTAGTTGCTCTTTAACTAGAGCTTTTGCAGCTGCTAGTTTTTCAGAGGTTAACGGCCATTGAGGAACCCATACAGGTTCTTCTGACAACCAAGGTATAGGCAATGCATCCTCAATGGCCCCTAGGAAAAACCCATCCCTTTCCTGTCTTGTTTTTCTGTAATAGAAACAGGGCTGATCCTGCCTTGTAAGGCCTTCCCCAGTCCTTTTCCAGGGACACACCCCATTTCTTTCATCATTTTTTGACTCTGTGTAGAATAATCATTAGTGAGCCTAAATTCCAATTGTTTAAGGATATCTCTTCCCCATAAATTAACTGGAAGTGGCAAGACATAAGGAACAACTGTCCCTCGTCTGCCTTCGGAATCTTCCCAGTGCAATACTCTTGCACTAACATCAGGAGCAGACTCATATCCAAGACCTTGTAAGGTTTGTGAAGAGCTATTAACAGGCCAGTTTTTTGGCCACCAATTGGTAGAGATAATGGTAGTATCTGCTCCTGTGTCTAGGAGGCCTGTGAAAAGCCTTCCTTGAATTTTCAACTCTAAGGTGGGGCGTTTATCTAAATCTAATGAAATAAATACATTCGGTCCTCCAGAGGAGCCAAATCCCTTCATGCCCCTAGTTAAACCTTTACTAGGAAAGAATGAATGTAAACTAGGGAGGACTAACAGCTGTGCAATTCTATCACCAGGAGCTATAGAGCTAATCCCCCTTGGTGATGAGCACATAATTTTTATCTGTCCCTCATAATCTTGATCTATGACTCCAGGGTGAACAATTAATCCTCTCAGAGTCGTAGACGATCTTCCTAGCACTAGTCCTACTGTATTCTCAGGTAAGGGTCCTGAAAAATCAGAAGGTATAGGCTGACACCCCATGGTAGGTGTTAGTACTGCTCTGGCGGTAGCACAGAGATCCAGTCCTGCCGAGCCTGATGTGGCTCTCCTGATTGTCTTATCCTTTGATGTTGTTGAGGGTTGTTCTGTAAGCTCTCTATTGCCCCATACATTTGTGGGCCCTGAGGGTGTGGGCCCCATTGCCCGTTTTTTGGCAGAGGGGAAATTACACGTCCTCTGTCGTCTTTAACTGACCTACACTCATTTGCCCAATATTTTCCTTTATTACACCTAGGACACATTCCAGGCACCTTTGGACGATTGTTATTAGTAGTGCCAGGTGCTCTACATTGTCTTTGTATGTGTCCCAGTTTTCCACACCTGAAACATTTAACATTAGAGGTCCTCTGAGCCGCTAAAACAGCAGCTGCCAATCCAGCATTAGATAGAGGTCCTCCTATTTCTCTACAAGCCTTCATCCATGCATTTAGTCCTTTTCCTTTCCAAGGTGTAATAGCATTTCTGCACTCTCTAGTACACTGTTCAAAAATTAGTTGTTCTATGAGAGGCATGGCCGTCTCAGGATCTCCAAAAATCCTTCCTGCCGCCTCCATCATCCTAGCCACATAGTCTGAGAATGGCTCAGTGTTCCCTTGGATAATTTTTGTCAAGTTTCCTGAAACCTGTCCTTTGTTAGGTAGGCTTTTCCATGCTTTTACAGCTGCCTTATTCATTTGCTCATATACTTCTACAGGGTAGGCCGTTTGATTGATAGCCCATTGTCCCTGCCCTGTAAGCATGTCAAAGTCCCATTGTGGATGCCCCTGAGCTAAATTTTGTCTTGCCTGTGAAGCACAAAATTCTTGAAAAATAGATTTCCAATCTAGATACTGTCCCATAGTCAGGCAAGCCTTAACAGTATTATACCAGTCATCTGGTGTCATGGCACTGACCACAAGTCTTTCTATTAATGCCTGAGTAAAAGAGGCATTGATTCCATAAGTCTGTACTGATTCGGCCAGCGCTTTTAATTGTTTTAAATCTAGCTGTGAATGTTGCCTGGTTTGGTTAGCATCTTCCCATACGGGAAAGGCTACTCTTATCTTTTTTCTCTCCTTAGCTGTAATAAGAGAATTGGACGGCAGTCTTTCTTGTCTCTCTTTTGTTTTTTTCTTTTTAACTCTAACTACTTCCTCTAATGGTGGGGCAGATGGGGCATACCCCGGTGTATAAGGCGAATCCAGCCCGTATCTTTCAGACTCATAATGAGCTGCTTCTTTATCTAACTCTGCCTGTTCCTCAAGATCTAACACACTATCAGAGGATGAGGTGTCGGTATCCTCTGTATCTTCTTCGTCCCCCGAGGACATCTCCTCAGAGGCGGAGTCATTAATTCTTAAATTTTGAAACTCAGTTAACACTGGGTACAACTTTTTCTTAGGCCCTTTCTGTTCCACTTTTGTAGCTACTTCTTTTTTAATTTCTTCTTTTTTCTTCGTTCTATTCTTAGCGCTCTTTTCCTTTTCTGCTTCTGATAGGCTATCCTGGTGTTCTGCCAAAGCTTTTTGTCCCTCTCTTACCTTATCTTGGCATTTTGCATCCTCTATACAGGCTCTAACCATTTTGTACAGCGGCCATGTGCCTGGTCTTAACTTTCCCTTCTCCTTTTCATTAATCAAATCTCCGCCGAGCTTGCCCCAGGAGCCCTTTGACAAGGACCCCATGGATACAAACCAGGGAGCTACTCTATCCACATCTCGCAGAAAATTACACAACACTTTCTCGGGAACCTTTAAACCACGCTCACGCAACAACTCCTGCATTGCTGAGAGAAGTGGCTTCATTTGGCGGTTACCCATACTGCTAGAGGGAACGAACTTGCACAGTTATCTACCTGTGACTTACAGCTCCTGAATACACGGAGGGCAAGTACACTCATTCCCTTGTGTATGGCAGTTAAGACAGAAGCAGAGCACAAGAACTACCATGGCCCAAACGGGGATAGCAATAGCAAAATAGATGGGATCCACCATACCTTGCAGAAAAGCGTCTAGACTTCTCGCGCGGCCAGTTCTGAATCCTCTGTTGAGCCAACAGGGTCCCTTGAAACTGGATAAAACTCCGAGACGTTCGGCTTCGTCTCCCGGGTTTCCGTCACCAGTTGTGGGGCGCCGCCTCGCCGAAAAGGAGAACGCCACGCTTCAGGATTCTTCTGACAGCAGTTTTATTGTTACAGCTCTTTTAGTGTTACAGCTCTCTTAGATGGTAGTGTTACAGCTCTCTTAGATGGTAGTGAGGCGAGGGACCCCAAGCCCCAAAAGCTTATGGCTTATATAGAGCTTTAGGAGACGTGCCTTACACTCATTGGCTCTTATGATGTCGCCAAATTAGCATACTGGTTTTCGCGCCTTGCGCAGGCGCACATTCAAGCAAGGCTTGCAAGAAGAACCAGGAAGCAGGAAACCGGCGCCATCTTGCGATGGCAGATGCGGCTCCTAACAGAACATTAATCCATTTTTAAGGTTGGCTGGTTCTGCTTGTCTCGGAGAAGGTTCTCTTAACCACTGAGCCATCTCTCTAGCCCCTTGATATATATTTTTTTAAGCTAAAGAAAAACCTGTAGAAGAACCTGTTTTTCTCATTTGCAGTGTGTAAGAATTGATGATACGATAACGTTTTGGAATTATTCGGATTTATTGTAAATAGGTTTGTTTCATGTGTTCTAAAAGGTGATACTGCTATAAGTGGTGGCCCAGGCCTTTAACTCCAGCACTCAGGAGGCAGCTTGTTTTACATAGTGTGTTCCCGAAAAGTCGGAGGTATAGAGTGACCCTGTCTCAAACACAACAACAAGAAATCTAGCCCCACTAGAAGTGACAATAGGCACATGCTCTCTGCTTGCACTGTTGGTAAAGGTGAAATGGCTTTGAGCACAGGCTGATTGTTCTTCATACATGTTTGTGGGAGTTAGTTCTCCCCTTCCATGTGGTTCCTGAGGGTTGAACTCCTGTCATCAGGTTTAGTGGCAAGTGCCCTTCCCTGGTAAGCCATCTTGACAGCCATGTTCTTTCTGTTCTGAGTAGTGAATGTGTGCTTACCTCTGAGCACAATGTATGTGTCCTGTTTTCCTGTTCACTCCTGCCCCAGGCAATCCAGATGTTTGTTTCTCTTCTTTGTGTTACTTATTCTTTTTATGTACATATGTATTCTGCCTGCATGTATGTCCGTGTGAAGGTGTGGTGTCCCCAAGAACCAGAATTACAGACAGTTGTGAGCTGCCATGTGTGTGCTGGGAATTGAACCCAGGCCCTTTGGTTAAGAACAGCTGGTGGTCTTAAATGCTGAGCCATCTCTCCAGCCCTGTGTTTCTTTTTCTTTTTTTCAGATAGTCTTGTAATTTAGTTCCAACTGGCCTGCAACTTGACATTGTAGACCAGACTGGATTCAAGCTTCTAGTGACCTTTCTGCCTCTCCCTCTCTGGGTTGGGATGCTAGGCATGTGCTACCATGTCCAGTGAGGGATGCTTAGAACATTCATATTCTGTTCTTGTAAGTAAGAAGGTGTTCCGTTCTGGATGAGGCTTCCAAATAAAGCTGGTGGGTGAAAGCAGTTGAACTGGAGGTGCTCAGACATGATGATGCTCTTGTTCCCCAGGGTGTTATGACCTGGGAAAGCCCAGAACAGCCCACCTACATCAAGTTGTTGACAACCCTCCCTGAGATGCATATTGCGGTCACTGTAGATATAGACCATACTATCAAACTGTGGGACTGTCACAACAGGGATGCTCTGGCGACTAGCAAGCTGCTCTTTCCCTGTGAATCACTGAACGCTGTCTTTGCAAAGGATGGCCCGATTGTCTTGGTAAGTGACCCTCAAATCTGGAATAGTCACACAGAACAAAATATTTGACAATTTGAGGTCCCATTACTGTCCAATCTTAACTTGCCATCTTGGAGTCTCTGCAAACCCTGAGAGTCAATCACAGTATACCATAAGCATGGCCATTCCTTAGCCTTTGACCTACTTCATGTACATGTCTTTAAGCCATTCTTTTAAAAAGATCATGTTAAAATTCTTGCCTGGGATCTGGGGAGAGATGGTTCAGTGGGTAGCAGTGTTTGCTGTGCAAGCATGTGCAAGTTCAGAGTTCTAATCCCTGACACTCACATCTAAAGTGAGATGTGACTAAAGGTGCCTGTAACCCCAGTAGTGTAGGGGATGGAAACACAGGGTCACTGGGACTAGACAGCTGCTAGCCAAGCCAGCCTGAGTCCAGGTTCAATAAGAGACTCTCTTAGGAAATCACGAGAAGAGGATAACAGGATACTTGGCGTCCTTCTCTAATTTCCATATATGTCCTGGTATGTAATCTACATAAATCTACATAAATATATATATAACAATCACACACACACACACAAGTTTTCTAAGTGGTTTTACATCTTCTTGTCTTTGAAATGTTTATTATTGCTGAATCCATGAATTTGTGTAGGGACAATAGAGATAAAAATTTCAAAGATCTTGAGGAAAGAAAGATAACACTGATGTCCCAGTGAGTCCTGTGGAAGAGGGTTTTAGGGCTTGGAAAATCATTGCACACACCCTACCTCATGTGTTTGAGACAGAATCTCATGATGTAGTCCTGGCTGGCCTAGACCTCACTGTGTAGACTAGGGTTGTCTAACTCACTGAGCTCAGACTGCCTCTGCCTTCTGAGTGTTGGGATTGAAGATAATATACTACCTGGCCCTACAAAAGATTCTTTTAAGAAATCCGGCTGGGTATGGTGGTGCTTGTCCTAGAGGCAGGTAAAACTCTTGAGTTTGAGGTCAGCCTGGTCTACAGAGTGAGACCAGGATAGCCAGGGCTACACAGAGAAATCCTGAAAACGTATCTCAAAAAACCCAGAAGGAAAAAAAAATTATTTTGTGTGTGAATATTTTGCTTGTATGTGTGTATGTATCACATGCAAGCTTGGAGGTCAGAAAAAGCCATTGGAGGCCTGGGGAGTTTCTCTCTCTCTCTCTCTCTCTCTATATATATATATATATATATATGTATATGTATATGTATATGTATATGTATATGTATATGTATATGTATATGTATATGTATATGTATATGTATATGTATATGACCAAATAAGCACTGAGTCATCCGCCACAGGTGTCATCCCAGATGCTCTGTGAGGCAGGCTGCTCAGAGATTTGGATCTCTTGTTACTGGAGTTGAAGACTCTGTGGTGTATCTTAGAGTAGATAACACTGTACCTTCCATGCTTAAACTTTTCCCACTCACAGGGTGCCGATGCTCTGATTTCAGGTGACTGATATCGAGGGTGGCCTCTACAGCTTTAGGGTTCCCAACTTACACCTCATTTCCAAAGTCCATGTATTCCAATTCGGTATTGACGAACTCTACTGCTCTCCTCAGAAGAAATGGGTCTTTCTGAATAAGAGACATCCACATATGTTGCCAAAAGTAAGTCTGTTCTGCAACTCCATGGTGAAGGTGGGAGATGGTGGGAAGGTCCAGTCCTCAAGGAGGTTCAGGCAGACCACTCCTGCTCTCCTAAGCCCTATCATAAGGAAAGCCATTTCTATAGTTGGGAGATAATAATGTGCTTGAAGCAGTCACATGATCAACCACAATGGCAAATGTCTATTACTGAAGTGTCCTTGAAATTTGGCTGAGCCAAAGGACAAAGAAATGTGAAATAACAGTCCCAGAATCCTTTGCTGGTCCTGAACTTGAAGCAATTTTCTATCACTGGCTGACACGACTACCCACCCCATGACACATTTCACATGCTACCATACCCAGTGCTTTATATACTGCCTTCTCTCCTTACTGCCAGCTCTCTGGTGTCTCCTTCTTATATATCGTGAGAGATATGGTCCAATCAGAGACCAAGTACTTCTCGGGGCTATAGCATATTTGTTTCATTTTATACATCGATGTACTTTCAAAGCAACCTGGGTTACAGAAGACAGTCTCAATGTCTCATTTTAAGAAAAAATTACAGAGAAGCCCTGGACTAGTCCTCTTCACGGGGAAAAGTGTACTTAACCAATCTCTGCCTGATGAGTCTGTTACAGTTGGATGGCCAAGGTGCCTTTTACCTGAGTCAGGGACTCCATTCTGTCTCTGAATATGATGGGAGGGACAGGAAGATGGTGAGTTACTTTGACCCTGAATGAGAGCAATGAGTGTTCTGCCCTGTCCTGGGTGAAGAACAGATGCAGCCACTCCTGGGTTTCTTTTGAAAGACCCTTGTCTGGAGTGCACATGTGGCAGGCTTCACAGGTGTTACTCTTCACTGATTCCACTGGGCAATCCTCTCTGCAGGTGTATTTACTGAGCAGCTTACTGAGGACATCAGAATTCTCTGCCCCTGTGTCTACCAGTCTCTCCTTCTCATTATGCCAAAGAGCCTTCTGGACCCCAAGAAGGGAAGACAGGATAACCCTGATGTCCAGATGTGGTCCCAAAAAAGTCACACAATTTGCCACATTTGATATGAAGCTGGAAGAGATGGGTAATCAAATAATTGTTAAAGGTAAAGCTTAGAAAATTCTCAAGCCAGATGTGATGGCACATGCCCAAAATCAGGAGACTGGGTCAGGAAAGCTTCCTAGAGGGTGCTGTCTCACAAAAGAAAAAGATGGACCTGACAAGATGGCTTAGCATGTGCACATGCATACCCACGGAGACGCACACGCACACACACAAACACACACACACAAACACACACACACAAACACACACACACTGAAAAAGTTATAAAAATAAAAATAAAAATAAAAGGCATGATCAATACAGTGAGTACAAGGTTAGCCAAGGATACATAGTGAGACCTTGTCTCAATAACAACAAAAACCCAAATGACAAGCAATAACGAACTGTATTATGGGGTGGCAAAATGGCTTAGGGCAGTGGTTCTCTACCTATGGGTTTTACCCCTATGGCAAATTTCTATCTTCAAAATACTTAAATCACGATTTATACCAGTAGTAAAATTACTGTTATGACGTATCAATGAAAGTAACTTTATGGCTGGGGTGACCCCACAGTGCCATATCAGAACTGTGGTAAAGTTCAATAGGAAGCATTAGGAAGGTTGAGAAGCACTGGCTTAAAGGAGAGAGACACTCAACCACCAAGCCTGACAACCTACTTCAATTCCTGGAGTACCACATGATGGAAGAGAGAAACCAAATCCCTCAAGTTGTCCCCTGACCCCAGTATATGTGCTGTGGCATGAACACCTACACAAACATAATAATGTAAAGACAGTTTTAAAGAAATCCTGATTTCCCCCGTGTCTCCCACAAGTGTTCATCATAAGCTATAAATAATGCTTGTCATTGTTTTGTATTATTAGTCATTCAAGACGAGGTTTCTTTGTGTAGCCATGGCTAACCTGGAACTTGCCCTGTAGGCCAGGCTGGCCTGGAACTTGGAGATCCACTGGACTCTGCTGGGATTGTGGATCACCATATGATGATGCTGGGTTTTGTAAAGGGAGCAGCAGGCTCCTTGGCCAGATGTGAACCTGTGCCTGTTTGATGGTCACTACACTAGTGAACTATGGTTTCCTTGGGCAGACATGTTTCCATTTCCGTCTTGTATTAGGGACTGGGTTCTACTGTCCTTTCCTCTACAGTTGTCTCTTCCAATTTTTGAACTATTGACTGTTCATACTGTCCATGTGTCATAGCCTGACTTTTGGTGGCCAATGACATGGACTTGTCAGACCAAAGGACTGTTTTCATTGTCTCTATCAGAATAGCATGCCATAGAGGTAGTGATACGCTTTTCACTAAGCATTTGGGATTTTGCTCGTATTTTTTTTTTAAAAATTATTTATTTATTTATTTATTTATTTATTTATTTATTTATTTAGTGTGAGTACATGGTTGCTGTCTTCAGACACACCAGAAGAGGCTATCAGATCCCCATTACAGATGGTTGTGAGCCACCATGTGGTTACTGGGGATTGAACTCAGGATCACTGGGAGAGCAGTCAGTGCTCTGCTGAAGATTTTGCTTATTTAAATGACTGAAAAATTGTCTGTATATTTTGTGTTTTTTTGGAACAGGACACTTGGTAGCAAGTTTCGCATTCCAAGGTTATGAAGACAGCCCGGAATGGATGGGAGTCAGTGATAAGAATGTGATTGTCTGTTCAACTGTATCCTCTCTCTTGCTCTTTAGCATGGAGGGCTGCCATCTGCAGAGATTTCAATACGACACAGAAGAGATCTTGAGTCTATGGGTGGTACGTTTGGAATGTTTTCCCTCTAGTGGGATTAATAAAAATAGATTTATATTTTTAAAACTTCACACTTTTGGGGTGTGCGTGTGTGCATTGGCACATGCGTGAGCACTTGCAGAGGACAGAGGCTGACTTCCTGGACTTAATCTCTCTCTTTCCACCTTTACATGGTCAGAGCACCAGTCTTGCTCAGCAAGTGCCTTTACCTGATGGACTGTCTCCTAGACCCTCTCCCTGTCTTTTGATCTGACATTGACTCCAGCCTTCTTACATTTGGGTGTTCTTTGAAGGACCCTGTTCATGTCGTTGTCACCTTTATTGACGGCTCTTTGGAGGTGTACACATGGGAGGAGAGAAGTCTGCTGCTCAGGAGGTGTTATCAGCTGCCAAACAGGAGACATTGGGCAGTGCCATGGTAAGCTCTGCTTCTTAACTCAAACTGGACATTAATTTTCAAACATTTCTGGGGCTGGAGAGATGGCTCAGCAGTTAAGACCACTGGCTGCTCTTCCAGAGGACTTGGGTTCATTCTCCAGCATCCACATGGCATCTCAGAAGTGTCTGTAACTCCAGTTCCAGGAGATCTGACTCACACCTTCACACCAATGCATTTAGAGTTAAGTTAAACATATTAAAAAGTTCTATGTAAAAATGCATTTTTAAAAGATAAATGAGCTTTCTATAAAAAGATATGACTACCTTCTGCTGTTTAGGAAATTTGGCAGCCAGATTGGCTTAATTGCAAACCCATCACAAACAAACACAGTGTAGTAGGAACTGGCTAAGCATAATACACACCTTTATTGGCAGCACTCTGGAGGCAGAGTCAAGTGGCTCTCTTGTCAGTTCAAGGCCAGCCTGGTCTACATAGTGAGTCCCAGGACAGCCGGGGCTATAGAGAGAGATTATGTATTAGGAATGAAGGGAGGGAGGGAAAAGAAAGAATTGCTAGTTCTTGGGATCCAGTTATTATGTCACCAGTCTCAGGCCCACAGGTGAAGTAGGGGGACTGCATCCTCATACCTTGTCTTTAATGGCAGGATGGGTTCTCCTGAGTGTGGTCCCCACTTGGGTTGCTTCATCAGTGAGCTGTCATTATTTCCATTTGGCTCATTTTCCTTTCAGTTTTACTTGCCTTCATCCAAGTTACCTTCAGTGATTGTGGTGCAGCCTCTGCTGTCTTGGAGTCAGGCTGACCTAGAACTCAGAGATCCACCTGTCTCTGCCTGGGACTGAAGTTGTTCACCCAGAGTCCCTTTTCAACAAGGGTCCACAGCACATGACAATTTACCAATATAATTTATATTACATGTATGACTAAAAGATATTTCTCCCTTTGAAGATAGTGGCACACAGCCATGATTCTATCATGCAGGAAATGAAGGCAGAAGAATTACCTCTTGTTTGACATTCAAATTCATTGCAAATCTGGGCTATACATAATGAAAACTTATTTCAATTTTTCCCACACTCTGTGGTGTTTCCCTTCCTTCTCTTGATTGATGTTTTTGTTGTTGGTTGGCTGGTTTTGGTGTTTTGTTTGTTTCCTCCACTATGCTGTGGAGAGACTTTTTAGTCTGATTCAGTCCCATTTGCCAATTCTTACTTTGGTTGCTGGTACTTGAGTGTTCCTAGCCCAGAACTCCTGCCTAGATCTGAGTGTCAGATCTTTTGCTACAGATTCCCTTTTAGTGATTTTCAGTCTCAGGTCTAGTGTTGCCTTCAGTGTGTTATAAACTGATTATTGAATTATTGAGTAGTGGGAAGTATAAGAAAGTGGTGACTTTTGAATCTTCCTGACACCATTTATTGGAGAGCCTATTCCTTGTCCTTTAAAAAAAAAATCAACAAATGATAAAAGTGCAGGTTATTCTCCTAGGCTCTGATTCTTCTGTTTGAGTGCAGTATCATTCATTCTGCTTTGATGACAACAGCTTGCTGTGTTATATTTTAAAATCAGATGTTGTGATAGCTTCAGTTTTGTTGTCTCTCTCAAGAAGGCCTTGGCTATGTAACGTGGTGTGTGTGTGTGTATGCGTGTTTGAGCACATACATGTATGTTGTTGTTTTGAGACACCTTGTACATCCCCAGTCTGGCCTCAAACTTGCTCTGTATTTAAGGCTAGTCTTAAAACCTTCTGTATCCAAGGCTTGCCTTGAACTTCTGAACCTTCTCCTTCTCCCTCAGTCTCATTTTTTTGTTTTGTTTTGTTTTGTTTTTTGAATTGATATTAATTTATTCTCCTTCAGGATTTGGAAAGAGCTCTACCATGTCCTCTGGTTTCTATGATGAAAGATCTGTTGTCATTGGGATCTGTCATTCTATAGGTCGGGGTAATGTCTCTCTGATTTCAAGTTTTTGGTTTAATTTTAGAAACTTGTTTTTGGTGAATCTGGTATAAATGTTTGGAGCTTTTTCTGCTTTAGAGCCTCTGTAGACTTACAGTTTGAGGAAGGGATTTTGTCTCTCTTATGCTGGGGGAGTGGATCCAGGGTCTTGCGCATGGAAAGGATGGACTCTGATAATAAACTTTATCCCAAATTTCAGGGAGTTTTGCTGTGTTCTCAACATGCCGAGTGGAGGACATAGGGGTGCCAGGTTTACCACCTCAGTGCAAAGGAGACTATGGGTGTGGACGACAGGTTTCAGCTAGAGTCTGCAAGGCCACAGGCAGGAGGTTGTGTCCTCGCCCAGGGCGGGCCTGACACTTATGAACTGTCCAGTGATCATGAGAAGTTTCTCTCAGTAGTAAAGAATGGAATGATTGACATGTGCCTCACCATCTCCACGCCCCCTAGTGGGGAGCGGGATGCATTGCTTCTTTACTATATTTTCTCTGAGTGGGCCATGTTTGGCTAAGGGAACAGAATTCAATTTTAAAATAAATTTATAAATTAAAATCTTTGGTTTTTTTTCTGAGACAAGGTCTCACTATAGAGCCTAGACTATCCTCAAGCTCTGTCAATTCTCTGGCCTCAGCCTCCTAAGTTGAAGTGACTTATAGCACTCACACCTGCCTTCTCTCCTTGTTCTTAAGCTAGGTAATCTACTGAACGACTGAGAATTGAGAAGTGGGGCAGAGGTCTATGGCAGAAGGCTGGGATTGGAACTCATGCTATGAATGATAGTCTTCCTTTGCCCATGTAAGCAGTTACTCAAAATTAACCTGAGCTGGTTCAGCAGTTTAGGTAAAAGTCACCAAGCCTGACGAGTTCAGTCTCTGGAACCTGCTTGGTGAAAGGAGAGAACTGATTCCATAAGTTATTGTCTACCCGCTCCATGCATATGAGCATGCGCATGCATGGGGACACACACACACACACATACACATAGGCACACATATACACACATGTATACACTCACACATACACACAGGCATGCAAACATAGGCACATACACACTCAGGTATACACACACATACACATATGCATACATACACATGCAGACATGGCACATAAGTATTTAAAAGTTTTAAACAAATTCAAGTCTATGATGGAAAGACAGTCTAATTATCAGTTGATAAGCCCCACTCCCATTTGAGTCCCATTTGAGTACTGACATCTTGTTTTTCCTTTGGCAGCCTTTATGACAAAACATCATGTGACGATGTGAGCATAATTCGAATGATGATTAATGGTCACACCCCCAACTATCTGATGGCATACACCTTGAACATCTGTTCTTCATGACTGAGTAGGTTATGTGTCCTCTTCCTCAATGGTAATAAAAGTCTATTTGCAAGCCCAGGCTGGTGTTTTCAGTGTTGCTAAGAAGTGAAGAGGCCAAATGTGGTGGTGCACACGTTTAATCCTGACACTGGGGAGGCTGAGGCAGGTGGAAGATCTGAGTTCTGAGGCCAGCCTGGTCTACAGAGCTAATTCGAGGCCAACCAGGGCTATATTATAAGAACCCATCACTGAAACAAAACCTGTGGCTAGTTGTACAAGCAAGTTGTCTGTGACATCTGTCACTTCACTGCTCTAGGGTTGAATCAGATGACCAGGCCATGTGGGCAGCTTATTACTGCAAAAGCCATGTGGCAAATAAAAAAAAAAGACCTTTTTTAAAAATAATTCATTTATTTTTTTCTCAAATCGTAGTTCATTCACACAGGGGTTATAAACACAGAAAGGCAGGATGTGGGGAAGGGCATGACACTGGAGTGTGGGTGTTCAGAGGGAATACAGATATCTTTTAGAACCGGGTATCGGCTGGGTAAAGGTTCAGGGGACAGGTCACTATGACTCTGCCTATGACTCACTTGTCCTTTTCTAAGTTGGTATTGTCTGCCAAGGCTATGTATTTACAAGGTCTATGACTACTCGGGCTGGTAAATTTCCACAAAAGCTGCCTGTTTACAATAGCTTATAGCCATCTGTTTCAATTTTTTTTTATTTTTTTTGTCAGATTTTTTTTTTTTTTTTTTACAGAGACTCAAGACTTGGTGTTAGTATACATGTATTACAGGCCGATTGCTGATTTTAGGCCTATGGCTGATTTTAGGCCTTCAGTGTATAAGCAGGGCTGCCCCTGACATCTCCTCCCTTCTCTAAGTATAGAAGGACTGTAGCAATTCTAATCTTGAGAAGGAGGGAATAGAGGCCTAACCTCCAATAATTGAAGGGGACCTTGTAATGGCTCCAGTCCCCCTGTCGTTGTCCAGTGAGGCATGAGGGCCATACCCATCCTGATGTCTTTTTCCTGGAGAGGGGATACTTTTGACATCAACCCTTATGCAGTCAGGCTTGTCCCTCCGGGAACCCAGAGAGGTATTTTTAAGTTTTATTTATATTCCCTTGCAGTACTTAGCCTCGCAGCCTAAGCAAGAATTCAGATCGCCAGTCAGAGGGGTTTCTGGGTGGCCCCTCTCTGCTTGGGCAGAAGTCCCCTCTTTTAGGTTGGGTGGAGATGGGTTTTGGAAACACCCTGTATAAAGTAACAACCTCATCTTGAGTCTCGTGGTCCTCCATAGCTAACTTATGTTAATGTTACTGAATAGATTTTGCTACCAAATTATTTATCTGTTGTTTCACAGAGTTAGCCAGCCTATTTGAGGCCCAGGAACCGGCAGAAATAAGCAAAAAGGATCAAAATAAGGGTCCCAAGATGGGAGGAAGTAAGGTTGACAACCTTGGAGAACCTGAAAACCAATTCTTGTACCAACATTCATCTGTCTCTTTCTCTCTGATTTTTCTCAGGGCCTTCACTGACCTATTTCATGTTCTCTTTAACCCTCCCTGTCTTGTCTATGTAAAGGCAACCTTCTTCTTTAAGGGCTGCACACAGTCAAGAGCTGTACACAGCCTTTTCTCTTGTAATAGAGTAAATCACTGCAGCTTATCACTGCAAAAGCTATGTGGCAAGTTAAAAAAAAAAAGACCTTTTTTGAGACTATAATTATTATCCTTTCCTCCTTCCTCCTTTAAACCTTCCCATATACCCCTCCTCTGTGGTCTCTTTTGATTTCTTGACCTGTTTTTTTTTTTTTTTCTCAAAACATTTTTTTTTTTTTTTTTGGTTTTTTGAGACAGGGTTTCTCTGTGTAGTCCTGGCTGTCCTGGAACTCACGCTGTAGACCAGGTTGGCCTCGAACTCAGAAATCCGCCTGCCTCTGCCTCCCAAGTGCTGGGATTAAAGGCGTGTGCCACCACTGCCCGGCTTTTTTTTTTTTTTTTTTTTTTTTAAATCAAGGGAATGTGGGCTGGTGAGATGGCTCAGCAGTGAAGACCACTGGCAGCTCTTCCAGCAGACCTGGGTTCAAATGCGACCACACCTACAGCAGCTAACCACTGTCTATAAAGGCAAAACAGCAACACACATAAAAATCTTTTTAAAAAAATAAAAGGAAAACAATAAAAGCCAGGTGATGTCAGTCTATACCTTTAATCCCAGCACTTGGGAAACAGAGTCAATCAAATCAAGGCCAACCTGGTTTACACAGTGAGTTCCCTTATAGTCAGAGCTGTGTATGTATATGTACACAGAGAACCCTGTCTTGAAAAACCTTAAAGTGGAAAATTAAAGTTTAATTGAGCTTATGGTTTTGTTGCGGGAAATATTTAAAAAGTTGGCACCGGGCTGGAGAGATGGCTCAGCGGTTAAGAGCACTGACTGTACTTCCAGAGGTCCTGAGTTCAAATCCCAGCAACCACATGGTGGCTCACAACCATCCGTAATGAGATTCAATGCCCTCTACTGGTGTGTCTGAAGACAGCTACAGTGTACTCATAAAAAAAAAAAAAAAAAAAAAAAAAAGTTGGCACCATCTCCTGCTCTGTCCAGATACTCTATGCTCTGGCAGTCCCAGGCTCAACACCTCCAAGGCTAGCCCCAATACGGCCGTCTTCCCAGCTGTGGTTCACTTGCCTCAGAGCTGCTAGTTCCTTCTCTGCCATCCATCCCCTATGGCTGGTGGTAACAAATCCTCTTAACCCAGTAAATCAAAACTCTTGAGGCTTATAATTAATTGTCCTGTCCAGCAGGACATTAAACAGGGGTCTGGGGAGGTCACCTGAAAGAGAGCAGGGGAAGCAGGCAAAGACACAAGGAAGTCACAAACTGTCTATAATCTGATCAGATCATAATTTTTACTTTTGCACACACAGGTTATATATTCAAAAAAGCAGGCTGTGGGGAAGGGGATGGCGCAGGAGCGTAGGTGTTCAGGGGGAGTACAGTTATCATCCAGAACAGAGTGTCAGCTGGGTGAAGGTTCAGGGGGCAGACCACCATGACTCCACCTATGATTCACTTGTCTTTATCTAAGTTGGTACTATCCACCAAGGTTACCCATCTACAAGGCCTATGAGCCAGGCTTGGCAGCCTTCCACCAAAGCTGCTGTTTACAATAACTCCCAGCTATCTGTTTCAGTGTTTTTCCACAGAGACCCAAGACTTGGTGCGAGCAGGCATGTATGTTAGGCCTATTGCTGAATTTAGGCCTATGGCTGATTTTAGGCCTTTAGTATATAAGCAGGGCGGCTCCCGACACTTCCCCCTCTCTCCAAATATAGAAGGACCATGGTGATTCCAATCTTGCAAAGGCGGGGATAGAGGCCTGACCTCCAGTAATTAAAGGGGACCTTGTAATGGCTCTGGTCCTCCTGTCGTTGTTCAGTGAGGCATGAGCCATACCCATCCCGATGTCTTTTTCCTGGAGAGGGGATACTTTTGACATCAATCCCTATGCAGTCAGGCTTGTCCCTCAGGGAACCCAGAGAGATATTTTAAATTTTATATTCCCCTGCAGTGCTTAGCCTCACAGCCTAAGCAAGAATTTAAATCGCCAGTCAGAAGGGGTTCTGGGTGGCCCCTCTAGGCTTGGTCTACGTGCAGGAGTCCCTTCTTTTAGGTTGAGTGGAGATGGGTTTTGGGAACACCCTGGATAGAGTAACAACCTCGTCTTGAGTCTCTTGGTCTTCCATAGCTAACTTATGATAATATATCTGAATTGGTTTTGCTATCAAATTATCTATCTATTGTTTCGCAAATTTAGTAAGCCTATTTAAGGCCCAGAGACCAAAAGAAATAAGCAGAAGTAACCCAATTAATGGTCTTAAAATGTAAAATAAAGTTGACAGTCATGGAGAGGTTGAAAACCAACTCTCGTACCGGCTCTCATTTTTCTCCCTCTCTCTCTGTCTTTTCTCAAGGCCTTCTTGACCTTTTTCATGCTCTCTTTAACCATCCCTGTCTTTTCTATGTAAAAGCAACATTCTTCTTTAAGGGCTGCACACAGTCTAGAGCTATACACAGTCTTTTCTACTGTAGAAGGGTAAATCAAGTCCAATAAAGTCCTTTGCATTTTTGGAGATCATTTCAGACAGCAAAAATGAGGGATTTCTTCAGATTAGTGATGTCAATGTCTAGCTGTTTGATGTCCTTTGTCAATGGCCCAGCGAAGGTCTGAGTAGTGTAAGTCTGGAGGCCAGCATCAGGATTAGAACTTCCAACAGCAAACACCATGGGTGATTTATTTTTACCTGGAAAGGATAAAGAAGGGGATTGTCAGGGAGATTTCTCTTCCCTGGATGTCAATTGTTATTCATCTTATTTACAATTAGGCCTGGCTTTGTGGGGGTATCTATTTATTTCAATAATCTTTTGGCAGCCATTTAGCTGTGCCTTCTCTGGTATCAAACAGGCATATTAATCCTTGGCCCCATATGAGAACTGGGTCCAGGCCATTCCATTTAAATGTAAGAGGGTCCTTCCACATAATTCTGGCATAGTTTTAGTTGGTCTCAGCATGCCAGAGATAGTCAGCAGTAGGTTTGCCATGAGCTTTCAGATTTAGAAAATTAAAAACGGCCTTCCGCCCTTGCCTGGTCCTTTGGGCTGGGGCAGACACAGAATTGGTCTGCTCCTGTCCCGTGGAGATGCTGAATTCTGAGTCATCCTAGAAGAGCCACTGCACTCAGAGCAGCCAGTAAGAACTCCATCTCACTCCCTAGGCTCCAGAGATACATCTGGGAGCCAGGGACATTCAGGACACAGCAGCTACCCAAACCCCGCCCCTCCGGAATTCCACTTCCCTTCTGCCCCTGCCTGGTCCTTTGGGCTGGGGCAGACACAGAGTCGGTCTGCTCCTGTCCTGTGGAGATACTGAATCCCGAGTCATCGAGGAGCCACTGCATTCAGAGCAGCCGAGGAGCCACTACACTCATAGCAGAAGGATTTCCAGATCCAAGAGGTGGCCTGAGTCCCAGGAGTTCTTCCACCCAGGAGATTAGGAGCATAAGACCACAGAGACATCTGGACTCTGAGGAGCTCTGCATCAAGCAAGATAACTGGAAATACAGACTCCAGTCTTACACAGTGAGGGCAGGTAACACTAGAGTTAACCAGATGGCAAAAGGCAAGCGCAAGAACATAAGCAACAGAAACCAAAGTTTCTTGGCATCATCAGTACCCAATTCTCCCAATATAGCAAGCCCTGAACACCCCATCACACCTGAAAAGCAGGATTCAGAATTAAAATCACTTCTCATGATGATGATAGAGGATTATAAGAAGGAATTAAGTAACTCCCTTAAAGAAATACAGGAGAGTACAAGTAAACAGATAGAAGCCCTTAAAGAGGAATCACAGAAATCCCTTAAAGAAATGAATTAAAGAAGGAATTAAACAAAAACATTCAGGATCTGAAAACGGAAATAGAAACAATAAAGAAAGTTCAAAGGGAGACAACCATGGAGATAGAAAACCTAAGAAAGAGATCAGGAGTCATAGACACAAGCATCACCAACCGAATACAAGAGATAGAAGAGAGAATCTCAAATGCAGAAGATACGGTGGAAAATATTGACACAGTGTCAAAGAAAATGCAAAATGCAAAAAACTCCTAACTCAAAACATCCAGGAAATCTAGGACACAATGAGAAGACCAAACCTAAGGATAATAGGTATAGATGAGAATGAAGATTCCCAACTTAAAGGGCCAGTAAATATCGTCAACAAAATTATTGAGGAAAACTTCCCTAACCTAAAGAATGAGATGCCCATAAACATACAAGAAGCCTAAAGAACACCAAATAGACTAGACCAGAAAAGAAATACCTCCCATCATATAATAATCAAAACATCAGATGTACAAAACAAAGAAAAAATACTAAAAGCAGTAAGGGAAAAAGGTCAACTAACATACAAAGGCAGACCTATAAGAATTACACCAGACTTCTCACCAGAGACTATAAAAGCCAGAAGAGCCTGGACTGACATCATACAGACCCTAAGAGAACACAATTGCCAGCCCAGATTACTATACCCAACAAAACTCTCAATCATTATAGATGGTAAAACCAAGATATTCCATGACAAAACCAAATTTGCACAGTATCTTCTCACAAACCCAGCACTTCAAAGGATAACTGATGAAAAATGCCAACACAAGGAGGGAAACTACAACCTAGAAAAAGCAAGGAAGTAATCTTCCAACAACCCCAAAAGAAGATAACTATACAAACATAATTCTACCTCTAATAACAAAAATAACAGGAAGCCACAATCATTTTTCCTTCATATCTCTTAACATCAATGTTCTCAATTCCCCAATAAAAAGACGCAGACTATCAGACTGGATACACAAACAAGACCCAGAATTTTGCTGCATACAGGAAACACACCTCAGTGACAAAGACAGACACTACCTCAGAATAAAAGGGTGGAAAACAATTTTCCAAGCCAATGGTCCCAAGAAACAAGCTGGAGTAGCCATTCTAATATCAAATAAAATCGACTTTCATCCAAAATTAATAAAAAAAGATAAGGAAGGACACTTCATACTCATCAAAGGAAAAATCTACCAAGGTGAACTCTCAATTCTGAACATCTATGCTCCAAATGCAAGGGCACCTACATACATAAAAGAAACTTTACTAAAGCTCAAAACACACATTACACCTCACACAATAATAGTGGGGGATTTCAACACCCCACTCTCAGCAATGGACAGATCATGGAAACAGAAACTAAACCGAGACACTTTGACATTAACAGAAGTTATGAACCAAATGGACTTAACAGACATCTATAGAACATTTGATCCTAAAACAAAAGAATATACCTTTTTCTCAGCACCTCCTGGTACCTTCTCCAAAATAGACCATATAATTGGTCACAAAACAATACTCTACAGATACAAAAAGATTGAAATGATCCCTTGCATCTTATCAGATCACCACGGACTAAGACTGGTCTTTAATAATGACAAAACCAATGGAAAACCCACATGCACATGGAAACTGAACAACTCTCTACTCAATGATGACTTGGTCAAGGAAGAAATAAAGAAAGAAATACAAGACTTTTTAGAATTCAATGAAAATGAGGACACATCATACCAAAACTTGTGGGACTCCATGAAGGCAGTGCTAAGAGGAAAACTCATAGCTCTAAGTGCCTACAAAAAGAAACTGGAAAGAGCACACACTAACAAGTTGACTGCACAACTAAAAGCTCTAGAACAAAAAGAAGCAAATACACCCAAGAGGAGTAGAAGGCAGGAAACAATAAAACTCAGGGCTGAAATCAACCAAATAGAAACAGAAAGAACAATACAAAATATCAATAAAACCAGGAGCTGGTTCTTTGAGAAAATCAACAAGATAGATAAACCCTTAGCCAGATTAACCGGAGGGGAGAGAAACAGTATCCAAATTAATAAAATCAGAACTGAAAAGTGAGACATAACAACTGAAACTGAAGAAATTAAAAAAAAATTATCAGATCCTACTACAAAGGCCTATACTCAACAAAACTGGAAATCCTGGATGAAATGGACAATTTCCTAGACAGATACCAGGTACCAAAGTTAAACCAGGAGCAGATAAACCATCTAAATAGTCCCATAACCCCTCAGGAAATAGCAGCAGTCATTAAAAGTCTCCCCACTAAAAAAAGTCCAGGACCAGATGGTTTTAGTGCTGAATTCTATCAGACCTTCAAGGAAGACCTAATACCAATTCTCTTCAAACTATTTCACAAAATAGAAACAGAAGGAACACTACCCAATTCATTCTATGAAGCTACAATTACACTCATACCCAAACCCCACAAGGACCTGACAAAGAAAGAGAACTTCAGACCAATCTCCCTTAAGAACATCGATGTAAAAATACTCAATAAAATTCTAGCAAACCGAATCCAAGACCACATCAAAACAATCATCCATCATGATCAAGTAGGTTTTATCCCAGGAATGCAGGGATGGTTCATTATTCGGAAATCCACCAATGTAATCCACTATATAAACAAACTTAAAGAAAAAAACCACATGATCATCTCACTAGATGCTGAGAAAACATTTGACAAAATTAAACATCCCTTCATGATAAAAGTCTTGGAAAGATCAGGAATTCAAGGCCCCTACCTAAACATAGTAAAAGCAATTTACAGCAAACCAGTAGCCAACATCAAGCTAAATGGAGAGAAACTTGAAGCAATCCCACTAAGATCAGGGACTAGACAAGGATGCCCACTCTCCCCCTACCTATTCAATATAGTACTGGAAGTCCTAGCCAGAGCAATTAGACAACAAAAAGAAGTCAAAGGGATACAAATAGGAAAGGAAGAATTCAAAATATTGCTATTTGCAGATGATATGATAGTATACTTAAGTGACCCCCAAACTTCCACCAGAGAACTCCTAAACCTGATAAACAACTTCAGCAAAGTGGCTGGTTATAAAATCAACTCAAAGAAATCAGTAGTCTTCCTCTACATGAAAGATAAACAGACTGAAAAAGAAATTAGGGAAATGACACCCTTCACAATAGTTGCAAATAATATAAAATACCTTGTTGTGAATC
>NW_021618583.1:0-2365 GCF_004785775.1 Grammomys surdaster | reverse complement strand
TTCTCAAATTCATATGGAATAACAAAAAACCCAGGATAGCAAAAAACATTCTCAACAATAAAAGAACTTCGGGAGGAATCACCATCCCTGACCTCAAGCTGTACTACAGAGCAATAGTGATAAAAACTACCTGGTATTGGTACAGAGACAGGAAGATGAATGGAATAGAATTGAAGACCCAGAAATGAACCCACACTCCTATGGTCACTTGATCTTTGACAAAGGAGCTAAAACTGTCCAGTGGGAAAAGGACAGCATTTTCAACAAATGGTGCTGGTTCAACTGGAGGACAACATGCAGAAGAATGAAATTTGATCCATTCTTATCCCCTTGTACAAAGCTCAAGTCCAAGTGGATAAAGGACCTCCACATAAAACCAGATACACTGAAACTAATAGAAGAGAAGGTGGGGAAGAGCCTTGAATACTTGGGCACAGGGGAAAAGTTCCTGAACGGAACACTAATGGCATATGCTCTAAGATCAAGAATTGACAAATGGGACTTCATAAAATTGCAAAGTTTCTGTAAGGCAAAGGACACTGTCAATAGGACAAAACAGCAACCAACAAATTGGGAAAAGATCTTTACCAATCCTTCATCTGATAGAGGGCTAATATCCAATATATACAAAGAACTCAAGAAATTAGACTCCAGACAACCAAATATCCCTATTAAAAAATGGGGTATAGAGCTTAACAAAGAATTTTCAACAGAAGAAACTCGAATGGCCGAGAAGCACCTAAAGAAATGTTCAGCATCCTTAGTCGTCAGGGAAATGCAAATCAAAACAACCCTGAGATTCCATCTCACACCAGTCAGAATGGCTAAGATTAAAAACTCAGGTGATAGTAGATGCTGGCGAGGGTGTGGAGAAAGAGGAACACTCCTCCATTGTTGGTGGGACTGCAAGATGGTGCAACCACTTTGGAAATCAGTGTGGTGGTTCCTCAGAAAATTGGACATAGCATTACCTGAGGATCCAGCTATACCACTCCTAGGCATATACCCAGAAGATGCTCGAACATATAACAAGGACATATGCTCAACTATGTTCATAGCAGCCTTATTTATAATAGCCAGGAGCTGGAAAGAACCCAGATGTCCTTCAACTGAGGAATGGATTCAAAAAATGTGGTATATTTACACAATGGAGTATTACTCAGCTATTAAAAACAATGAATTCGAGAGGTTCCTAGGTAAATGGATGGAACTAGAAATTATCATCCTGAGTGAGGTAAGCCAATCACAAAAGAACACACATGGTATTCACTCACTGATTATTGGATATTAGGCCAGAACCTTGAAATGCCCAAGATGCAACTCACAGGCCACATGAAGTTCATAAAGAAGGAAGACCAAGTGTGGGTGATTCGGTCCTTCTTAGAAGGAGCAACAAAATACTCAAGGGAGCAAATATGGAGACAAAGTGAGGGACAGAAACTGAAGGAGGGGCCATTTGAAGACCTTTCCACCTGAGTATCCATCTCATGTGCAGTCACCAAAGGTAGATGCTGATGTGGAAATCTGGAAGTGCATGCTGATAAGAGCCTGATATAGATGTCTCCTCAGAGGTCTTCAAGAGTCTGACATATTCAGAGGCAGATGCTCACAACTAGCCATTGAACTGATCATGGGGTTCTCAATGGAGGAGTTAGAGTGAAGACTGAAGGAGCTGAAAGGGTTTGTGGCCCCATGAGGAGAGCAACAATACCAACCAACCACAGCTCCCAGGGTCTAAACCACCAGCCTGGGAGCACTTAGGGAGGTAACCAGGGCTTTAGCTGAATATGTAAGAGTGGAGGGCCCTGCTGGGCATAGGTGGAAGAAGAGAACCTTGACCTCATGAAGGCTGGTCGCCCCAGGGAGTGGTAATTTTGAGGGTGGGGAGGAAGGAGTGGGGGGGTAGATAGAGGTTACATCCACAGAGAAGAAGGAGGAGGGGTGAGGGGATAGGGGTTTCCTGGGTGGGTGGGGGATGCGGTAAGGGGACAACATATGAAATGTAAATAAAACATCCAACAAAAAAAAAAGAAAATGAAAAACGAACAAGGCAAGATGGAGAGTGTTTATGGGGGACTCCTTCTGGGGTGTAACGCCCCCATTTTGTTTTTAAAAGCCAATTTTTTAGAGTTCTTAGTAAAGCCAGTGCAGAAGCGCCAGCAGCCGATTCTCCCACACTCAGAGAGTCATGAAGACACTATTTTAAATTTCTACAATATCTGTTTTACAATACCTTGTCCTTGAGGATTACAAGGAATTTCAGTAACATGGGTAATGCCAAATTGTCAACAAAATATCTCAAATGTCTGACTGTAACAGTCAGTTTTGTTTATTTTAATATGATATGGAACACCAAGTATAAAAA
>NW_021618582.1:0-18372 GCF_004785775.1 Grammomys surdaster | reverse complement strand
CCTGGAAATGTCCAGTCTAAATGTGTGCTGTTTTCAGTGGGAAAGGGGGGAGTTGCTTTCTGTTTGTTTGTGTGTGTGTTTGTTTTTAAATGGGGTCTCACTGTGTGGCACTGCTGGCCTGGGACTCCATGTAGACCAGGCTGACCTCAAACTTCTGTGTGCTGGAATTAAAGGCATGACCCGCCATGTCTGGCTTCATGTTTACTAATGGCATCTTAGAAACAAAGTCATTTGACAGCATATTTTTTTTTCACATTTCCTAATAAAAAAATAAGCATTCCAGCTTCCTAAGGGACACTCTGTAACCTAAAACTGCTGCATAATTATCTCTCTTTCCTATCCAGATGAGTTCTCCCTTCACCTATATCTGTGTTAGGAGGGTGTAAATAATTGAATTGTTGTGTTGTAAGATACTCACTAGATAAATTGTAGAATGAATATACTGGATTATTTTCTGTAATACTTTATTTCCTAAAATACAGTGATGTCTGCAAAATCGAATAAACCACAGCTTAGAAAACATTTTAGTGTGCTGCTCCATCTGTTTATTTTTTTGGCACTACTTGTTGGGTTTGTCTTCTCACAGATTCTATTATGCAAGGATGGAACTCGTAACCTAGAGCTCTGCTAGGCTCTGAGCTGTGTTCACAGTCTCTGATACCAAGCTGACTTCTCCATTCTGTGTTCTTAGGATGTTATCAACTCAATGGTAACAACATTATCCGTGCTTATTGTGTCTGTGTCGGCTCTAATACCAGAAACCTCAAAAATGACAATCCTTGGAGGGGTAAGTGGAAGTTTTTTAGGTTTCTTCCAGTTGGATCAAAATGCAAATTAATTTGGAAATCTGTCAGGATCCCAGACTGCCCTACAGCACCTACTGACTTTATAATTTGTGTGAGCAAATACATTGCCTGATTAGCATAGATAGACAGGGTTTCATACTGGGATCCACCAAACAAAGAGGTCCCTGCATGTTTCTTACAGGGCTATACTAGACAGAATCTGCTGGAATCAGCTACCACTCTTAGCTCTGAAAAACCTGATGTTAAACAAGCAAAGAGGCATGATCATTTCATAGTTCCCCTTTTGAAAGGACCCATATCACTGTTAGGTGAGACAGAATATTCCCATAACTCTTCAGATGCAATATAACAGATTTCCTTACTGCACAGGATATGGTAGGAACCTTGCAAACCAAGGGTTATTCTGAGTACTGCCTAAAGAGAAGCAGGCCAACCTAGACAGACTTATTTCTGGCAAGCAAGCCCAAAGGGAAGAGGGCAGAGATGTCGCTGTACCTCTACCTGGTTTCTCCTGAGATTTGGTCATCTGACTTTCCTAGGCTCTAATCTAGAGAGCTGATTTAGAAGTGTCTTCCTTGCTCCTTTCCTGTTCTTCCTTAGCAAGGGACACATAGAACTGACCTTGATCTGCCATGACTGTCAGAACCCTAGGTTTCAACTCCTGTAGGCACTGAACAACTTTGTGAGAGATTATCAAAATTGTCTAGATAGGAGGTATGCTGAACTAACAATCCCCCACCCCCAGTTGTTCTAAAGACAGCTCTTGTAGGACCCTGAAGGGCTGCTATGCCCTGGCTGAGCCTTTCCATATGCTGCTGTCTACTAAGTAACATTCTGCGGTTCCTTTAGGATCAAAACATCCTGACCAATACATGGTGCCCCAAGAAGGGAATTTATACTTTACATCCTATTGCTCCCGAGTTGAGTTCCTGTTTTTTCCTGAGTTTGTATTTTTCCTTCCCTGGCTTGGTGTATATATATTGAACCTGCTCAGTAAAAGGTTTAGTGTTCTCTCACAACGGATGACCCGAGTCTAAGTATTTCTTTAATCCCCCAGGCCTACGCCCAAGCTCAGTACCCCAGGCAGCGCCAGAGCTGTCAAGTGGAGGTCCCACCGAGATCGGGAAAGAGAGGAGAACCTGACAGGATCGTTCCTGGAAGGAGCCAGCTGGCGGGTTCAGAGAGTGGAACATATTGGAGAAGCAGAGCAGGATCAAACTGAAAGCAGCACTATGAGAGTGTGATATTTGAATGTGCCATGGGAATTGTGAGTTCCTTTCTGTGAGTATTGGCACAGGCTGATGCAGGTAAGGAATCCTTGTATGAGGTGGATAATAGCTCCAGCTCTGAGGATGAGGAAGAAACTCTAGAAAAGGAAATAGCTTATTTAAAAGAAATATTAAAGAAATGCAAGGTCTGAAAGGGAACGGATTGAAAAGGAGAGCGACCACCTAGTAAAAACCCTTTTGTGGGCTCTCCGGAGGCCACTGCTCCTCCAGTATATGATGAATGCTCCCTGAAGGATTGGTGGGTAGCAGAGCCATCCCTAAGAAGGGGGTGATTTTTTTCTAAAACAGGTTCCAACTATGTTTACTGTGTAATGGAAGTCCCTCACCACAGTGGCCCTGGGCAAATGCTTAGGCAGCAGGTGCCTTTGTCTTTTAAGGAATTAAAGAGCCTTAATGAAGCAGTTTCCTCCTATGGGGCTTTGGCACCCTTTACTTTGGCAATTCTTGAGTCCTATAGCACCTTTAATTTAACACCAGGAGATCTGGCAACAACTATGCTGTGTGACGTTGAGTGGGGGAGACTATTTACTGTGGAGGGGAGACTATCAGGAGCAATGTGTTAGCTTGGCAACATTAAATGCACAGGCAGGGCAGCCTCAAAGAAATTTGGAAATGCTAACTGGATCAGGACAATATGCTGCTCTTCATCAGCAGATTCATTATGATCCTGCCATTTATGCCCAAATTGCCACTGCAGCCATTAGAGCCTGGAAGGCCTTGCCTAATAAAGCGGCTGGAGGTCAACTATCCAAGGTGGTCCAGAGACCCTCCGAGCCCTTTGAAGAATTTGTGAATAAACTACTCCAGTTAGCAGAAAAATTGTTTGGGGATGCTGATACTGCCATGCCAGTAGTAAAACAGTTAGCTTTCGAAAATGCCAATAAATGGTGTAAAGAAGCCATTAGACCACATAGATCAAAAACCTTAGGTGATTGTATTAAAGTTTGCAAGGAAATTGATGGAAGTTTTATTATGGGACAAATACTCGCAGCTGCCGTGCAAAAGGGATCTATCAAGAATAAAACTTGCTTTGGATGTGGCCAAGCTGGACATTTTAAGAGGGATTGTCCAGGGAACAAGGAGATTATGGGTCCTGGCCTGTGCCCTCGATGCAGAAGAGGCCATAATTGGAGTAATGAATGCAGGTCAAAAGTCAGATACTGACGGCTGCCCTCTCCCGGCTTCGGGGAAACGGGCAGTGGGGTCCTTTCTGGGGCCCACAAACAAAAGTGTACAGAGCCATGAACACCACTATTACCCCTACTCCAGATAAGTTTGTGCCTCAAACCAACCCCTTTATGTCAAAGACCTTGTCAGAGGTACCCCAGGAAGCACAGGATTGGACCTCCACTCCTCCACCAGAGCAGTATTGACACCTCAAATGGGCCCTCAGGCATTAGGTACTGGAGTGTATGGCCCCATCCCTTCAGGGAGTGTAGGCCTTCTCCTAGGATGCAGCAGTGCCTTGTTGAAGGGAATTAGGATCCTTCCGGGAGTAATAGACTCAGATTTTACTGGGGAAATTAAAATTATGGTTACTGTGGATAGGGGAGTTATAGTTATTCCCCAGGGAGATAGAATTGCTCAGCTAGTTCTCTTGCTGCAGTTACCCACTATACATGCTGCAATTAAAGATACTAGAGGTGATGAAGGGTTTGGATCCACAGGGACTGCTGCCTTCTGGGTTTCTACCCTCAAGGACCACCCTACCCTTACCCTTTCGGTTGATGGAAAGCCTATGAAAGGAATTCTGGATACTGGTGCAGATACTATTGTGATATCTAAAAGATCTTGGCCTAGTAGCTGGTCCCTGGATAGGTCCTCTTCCACCTTACAAGGAGTGGGGACAGCTGCCACACCCCTCAAGAGCAGTAAGATCTTAAAATGGCAAGATGAGGAAGGACATGAGGGATGGTTTCAACCATTTGTCTTGGAACATCTCCCCATTAGTTTATGGGGTTGAGATGTACTTAACAACATGGGAGCTGTCTTCTCAACCCAACCAGTTCAGGGCATGATGAAAAAGCAAGGAGATATTCCTGGGAAGGGATTAGGGAAATATTTACAAGGAAGACCCCATAGTGTTGCCGAAGGATGTCAGATAGTCAGACACCATAAAGACAAGACTGGAATAGGAAATTTATATTAAGGGTCACTGTGGAGCCTCCTAAACCACTACCAATCACGTGGAAATCCAACGAGCCCGTGTGGATTGAACAGTGGCCCTTATCTAAGGAAAAAATGGAGGCAGCTCATTTATTAGTACAAGAACAACTTTTGGCCGGACATATCATCCCATCTACATCCTCCTGGAATACTCCTATATTTGTTGTTAAGAAAAAATCAGGAAAATGGAGATTATTACAAGATTTAAGGAAAATTAATAAAACTATGATGCCAATGGGGGCTATTCAACTTGGATTGCCCCCACTAGTTGCTATTCCAAAAAACAATGGCACATGTTAGTGATAGATTTGAAGGATTGTTTCTTTACCATGCTCTGGCATCCTCAGGATTGCGAACGCTTTGCATTTAGTATTCCCTCAGTCGACTTTAAGGAACCATCCCATAGATATCATTGGGTGGTGCTGCCCCAAGAGATGATAATAGTCCCACCATGTATCAAGTCTACGTGGTGTCTGCTCTTCAACCATTAAGGAGAAGACATCCATGCATGTATATAATTCATTTTATGGATGATATTCTACTTAGAGCTAGGGAAGAAAAAGAGCTTTTGAGGCCTATGCCGAACTGCAAAATGACTTGCAAGCCGTTGGGTTGGTTATTGCCCCCGAGAAGGTTCAAAAGAATTTCCCATATCAATATTTAGGACATGAATTATTACAAAAGGGAATTCGACCTCAAAAGTTACAAATTAGAATAGATACTCTGAAAACTTTAAATGATATCAAACATTGTTAGGAGACATAAATTGGCTAAGACCTTCCTTACAATTAAGCACAGGACAGTTAAAACCTCTCTTTGATATTCTTAAGGGGGATGCATCACCCACTTCCCCCAGACAATTAAATGAAGAGGCCAGGGAATGCTTGAAAATGGTACAGGAAGCTCTAGAACAAGCTCATTTAAATTATGTAGACTATTCAAGGAAACTGTTATTTGTGGTTTTTGCATGAAAACATTCCCCAACGGGTGCCTTTTGGCAGGAGGGCCCTATTTTATGGGTTCACTTGCAAGCTTCACCCTCCAAGGTTGTTTTGTCTTACCCACAGACAGTGGTTTCCTTGTTGCTTAAAGCCCATAAAGTAAGCCTACAAACATTTGGTAAAGAACCAGACATGTTTATTACCCCTTATAATAAGGATCAGATCCAAATTTTATCTCAAAATTATGTTGATTGGGCCTTGTTTATTTGTACCATTAATAGCCAATTTGATAATCATTATCCAGATAATAAGTTGTGTCAGTTTTTAAAGCTCTATCCTGTGGTTTTTCCAAAAATTATTTCCAATCAGCCCTTGAATCAGGCTCACCCAGTATTTACTGATGGATCCTCCAATGGTAGGGCTGCAGTTGTTTCCCAAGGTAAAGTTGAGACCTTACAGATGACCAATTACTCTGCACAATTAGCAGAGCTAAAGGGTGTACAATTGGCACTGTCTTTGTTCCCAAATGAAGCTTGCAACATATATACTGATAGTGTATATGTTTCTCAAATTATGGAACCCTTGGAGACTGCATCTTATGTGGCACCTATGCCTTCAATTTGTTCTTGCTTACTGCAGGTGCAAGCTCTTTTATGGCAGTGAACTTTGCCTGTGTTTGTGAGTCATATTTGAGGACATTCATTGTTGCCAGGCCCTTTGGCCCAAGGTAATAATAAGGCTGATTTTCACACCAAACAAATTTTGCTTGCCTTAAATTTAGTCACTAATTATGATAAAGCTGTTGCTATGCATAATAAATTTCATCTTAATGCAAATTCCTTAAAATTTCATTGTGATATTACCAGAGAACAGGATGTTCAAATCATTACTCGCTGCCCTCACTGTGCTCAGTTTATCCCCTCCCCTAATTTGGGAGAGAATCCCCGAGGTCTTGCACCCAATGATATTTGGCAAGTGGATGTTACACATGTTTCCTCGTTTGGGAAATTACACTTCGTCCATGTTACCATTGATACCTTTTCTGGTATGATTTTTGCCTCGGCTCACAGTGGGGAAAAAATAAAAGATGTTAAGAACCATTGCCTACAGACATTTGCCTATTTTGGGGTTCCCCACCAAATAAAGACTGATAATGGCCCAGCCTATGGTAGTGTGTCCTTTAATAAATTTTGTGACGAATATAATATTACCCATAAGACCAGGGTTCCTTATAATCCACAAGGCCAGGCTATAGTGGAAAGAGCACATTTAACCTTAAAAAATTATCATGAAAAAACAAAAAGGGAGGAGTTCACCTCACCTCATGCAAGATTATCCTTTATTTTATATATTTTAATTTTTTTATTAGTGGATAAGGATGCATTGTCTGCAGCAGACAGACATTGGAAATGATCCCAGAAGGCACTGGACTTAGTGAAATGGAAAGAATTGTCATCAGGTATATGGAAAGGCCCTAACCCTGTATTAGTCAGGGTGAGAGGTTCTGTTTGTGTTTTTCCTAAAGATGCTGAAAGTCCTGTTTGGATTCCTGAGCGTTGTGTGCTCCCTGTCACTATGCAGCCTTACCCAAGTGGATATCTATTGGAGCGTTGTGATGAACCACCCAGTTTGGATGTCAATGGGGATAAGCAGTTTGATTTGACAGGTCATATCTCCCACCAAGACTACTGGAAAAACTGCTGCTAATTCTTAGAAACCAACAATTCCTTTATGTTAATATTAATGTTACTTGTGTGCAGCCTCTTTATGGAGAGAAGTTTCTAGCAGGACTCAAACTGGCCGGAAGGCTCCTTAAAGGATGGGCTAGAGGTCCTTGTCTCTGGGAGTCCTAGCCTTTGGGGCAGCCACAGCAGAATTGATATTTCTTTGCCACCTCCACAGACAGCAGATCCAGTCCCAGGCAGTTACTAAGCAGGTGCTCGTGTTGTTGGCACGAGAGAACCCTTCTGCCCGGGTTTGCCTCAGCCTTTACTGAGAATAGTTAGTCAATGACGGGCAACTTCTTTGCAGTCCTCACCTACCTAAGACAGGGGCCCTGAGGCTGGCAGGGATTCCCAATGACGGTAATTGGTATTGACAGAAGGTGACCTAAGACAGACGCTATTCGCCTATAAAATAAAAACGGGGGACCTGTAGGACCCCAAAGGGCTGGTATGCCCTGGCTGAGCCTTTCCATATGCTGCTATCTAAGTAACATTCTGCGGTTCCTTTAGGATCAAAACACCATGACTAATACATGGTGCCCCAGGAAGGGAATTTATACTTGACATCCGATTGCTCCCCAGTTGAGTTCCTGTTTTTTCCTGAGTTTGTATTTTTCCTTCCATGGCTTGGTGTATATATATTGAACCTGCTCAGTAAAAGTTTCGGCATTCTCTCACAACGGATGACCCGAGTCTGAGTATTTCTTTAATCCCCCAGGCCTAAGCCCGAGCTCGGTACCATGGGCAACACCAGAGCTGTCAAGTTCTGTCTGTCTACTCTTTCAAAAGATGAGCCAGTCAAAGGACTCAAATTCATTTGCTTATCTATTCTCTCATTCACTCATCACTTAAAAGTTGACAAAGTGGAGTTGTTCCCCAGCAGAGTGGCCAGGAGGCGTTTGGCCACCTAGCAGAGGGACTGGAGCTTGTATGGCCTGAGACAAGCTCTGTCTATAAAATATGCATTGAATTTCAGAGGTTTTATTCTCTCTCCAAAAGAACAACATAGAATATTTCACTAATAACTTTTATGACGGCGATGATCTGTAAAGGGAATGCAGCCAACTATAGATAAGCCATTAATGGAGCACTGCCCAGCCCAGGAGAGAGAGAACTGCTACTCCTCTCTGGCAGTGGAATTACACTTTGCTTACTTTCCCTTAAGCTCAATTTTCTTTTCCTCGGGCCTGCTCAGACTCCCTGCCTTACATGGATGGTACCCAGCCTTTGAAAGTTCCCTCTGGAGATTCTTATCACTCCACTTCTACAAAAGTCATATCATAACTATGGTCCCTAGGTCTTAATCTCAAGCTGCTGCCAGCACCAGCTCTTTCCCCAGACAAGTTTGGTGATAGAAAAAGCAAAGAGCTGACCAATGGAGAGAGAAATGTGGGGGTGATAGCTAAATAAGGTCAGTAGGGCTTTAAAGAACCCACACATGCTCACAGGCCAGTGCAAATCAAGATGGAGAGGCAACTTGCATTCCACCTCAGGGTTAGTGAGTTCTGCTCACTGCAGCTATCTTGTCCTTCACTGTGGGTGGGAATGGGGGAAACTCAGCCGTGCTCTCTAGCCTCCCTCCCCACTCTATGGTGGACGCTAGCACAGAGAGTAGGCTCCCTACACAACGGGCAGATCCCTGAGAATTTGCATGGCAGAAACTGATGACAGTGTCTCTGTTTGCAGGTGTTTGGTCTCCTGACAGTAATATGTACTATTGCCGATTGTGCCCTTATGTGCCAGAAACTTCAGTTAAGGCCACACGGACCTTATCAGAAAAGGTCTGCTGATGACATAGATGAAGGATAATATTTTTTGTACTCATTTTTACTAGTTATTAAATTAATTCTTTAAACTTCCATATATTTTCTGCAGATCTCATTTCAATGTGAGTACCGGCTAGTTTCATGTCAACTAGACCCAAGCTAGAGTTCATTGAAAAAGGAGTATCTCAGTAGAGAAAATATTCCCTCTTGGCAGGCCTGTGGTCATCAATCATTGATGATTGATTTGGGAGAACCCAGCTGACTGTGTGGAGTACACTTCTCTAAGGTCTTTGCATCATCACCTGCTTCTGGGTTCCTCCCTGAAATTCTGGCTCTCATTTCCCTAGAGGATGAAGTACAAGCTGTAAAGTGAAATCAACCCTTTCCTCACCAAGTTGACTTTTGTCATGCTGTTTTATCACACACTCTTAGCCAATGTGTGAGCTTGGCAGATTTCTGGACCCTGTTGCCCTTGACCAGCCTCACGGTGTATGGCTCCGGGTTGGAATCTGGCCAGGTATATCCACTAAATAACTCCAGAACCTCTTTTCTTTGGGTTGGATGGCAGCATCTCCTGGGGATGTGGTTGCTGGATCTTGAGTTTTCAGGCTAGGCCAGGTGCCTTTGTCCCACAACAAGGTCAGCAGACTGCTAGGTTAGGTAGCAGCCATGAAAAACAGGTGCACGCGGGACTGCCAGCCGTTGAAGCCAGTCCCCCGGCGGACCATCGGTCTGCGGCTCGACCCAGCCAATTGGAGGGGCAGGGCCAGCCTGACATAATCAGGCTTGGAACCCACCATGAATCCTGCATCCACCAGGCGTGGGTCCAGCCGCTCAACTTCAGGACCTCGAATCTTGGATGCTTCCTCCCCTTTGGAGTCACAGTTGTATGTTGCCTCTGCTGCACCTCACCGGAGACCTTCAGTACCTGGAACACCAACCAGCCAGGGACCTTCAATACCTGGAACACCATCCCGCCTGGGACCTTCAGTACCTGGAACACCAACCAGCCAGGGACCTTCAATACCTGGAACACCATCCCGCCTGGGACCTTCAGTACCAGGAACACCAATCAGCCAGGGACCTTCAATACCCGGAACACCAACCAGCCAGGGACCTTCAATACCCGGAACACCATCCCGCCAGCGATCTTTTGTACACGCCACACCATCCAACCAGAGACCTTTAGTACGGGGCACATCATCCACCAGGTCCTTGCAGTCAGTGCACAGAGATCGCAGTGCAGACAAATTACCAAAGAAACACACCCAGCAGGAGAATGTGCCGCCAACTCGACCGCTCCAAGGGACTAAGAAACCTGAAACAGTCAAAACACAGGCTGAGAGCCAGGACAAGGAAGTAAAAAGATTCAGAGAGAGCTTCTGGTATTTTTGTTTCTCAGCCAATGGGATGTTGAAGATCTTGAGGATGGTGAGCAGGAGCTGCCAGCTGATTAGCTGGGTGGAGGGAGGGTGGTGGGTGGAGGTGGCTTCAGAAGTTGAGTACGAAATTGCTGCTTCTGCAAAGTCTCCACGGTTCCCTCTACCTCAGTTTTCTGACCCCTATCTTGTATCCAGCACTTTTTTTTTTTTTGGACATTGTATTGCTATGTAGTTCTGGCTGGCCTAGAGCTCACTATGTAAACCAGGCTAGCCTTGAACTCAGAGATTATCTGCCTGCATCTGCCTCCAGAGTGCTGGAACTAAATACTGACCCACCACGCTCAGTATCACACATCATTTCTCAGTCCTAAAGGTTTCCCCTGTCCTCCTCCTTTTAGGGTTTCCCCTCACAAATCAAAGTAGGGAAACACTGAGTAAATAACAGCGTTGTAATCTAGCAAGCACAACCGATAAGAGCGGCCATCCAGAAGAGCCAGTCAAGCAGCGCACAAGAGAAAAGAATTCAGGACAAAGGGAAGAGAGGCAGACATTTAAAGTTAATGTCAGAATGGGGGAGTGCTCCCAACCGTTCCTGACAGAGAGAGGACCTGCGGATGGGGGCACAAATCTTCTGGGAAGGAAAGTTTCATGATCCAAACTGAGCCCAAAATAGAGAGACTCGAAGGGAACAATGCACAAAACAAAGGAAAAGCAAGGGGCCTGTAAAGTGGCTAAGTGTGGAAAGCCTGCTAGGACCACACCCAAAGACCAGACTGCAATCCCCAGAAGTCAAGTGGAGGAAGGAGAGAAGCATCCCTTGCGATTATCGTCTGACCCCCACATGCGCCCACTCCTGTAACCATCTCCTCAAACACAAACAAATGGGTGTTAGTTTGTTATTTTAATTCTAAAACGATCTTTCCCTAAAGTATTTCTTAAAAAGTGAATCAGACCCAGGGTTGATTTCAGGGTGAACGCTTTCAAAGCATAAGATATCATTCAGATGATGTTCAAACTTTATTTATTTTTATAGAAACAAGCATTGGGGGATGATTTGCTTTGCTGAAGACTGAATCCTGGCACTTGCATTTGTAAAAAAAAAAAAAAAAAAAAAGCTACCACTGAGCTATGTCCCTATCCCCTCTTGAGTGACGATTAAAAAATAATAATAAATATAAAATAATAAAATATAAAAATAAATAAAATATAAAAATAAATAAAATATAAAAATATAAAATAATAACAATAAAGTTAGTCAGACACTGACATCAAAACTTGATCAGGTTTAGAAAAAGCAAACAAAATAGAGATCTCACAGAACCAAAGCAAAGATTAATGTACAGGTCCAGGATGATTAGCAAGTGTGACAACACGGGATGGATCCCAGAATGGGAAAAAAAGGTTACCATATTAAAAAAAAAAATCTTTATTTTTAAAGCATATATCTCAAAGAGGAAAACAAGGGTGATTTCCTATTAGAGCTCCTAAAATAAGCCACCATATTATAAGTAAAATGTTATGAGATTAAATCAAGCAGTGTCTGAGAACATGTGAAAACATGTACATTTGATGCTGATGCCCAGGAAGGAGGAGGAGGAGGAGGAAGAAGAAGAGGAGGAGGAAGAAAAGGGGAAGTTGGAAGATAAGCATAGAGGTTTCACTGCCATTCTAAAACTAAACATCTTACCCAGAATCAGCAAGGTCTTTCGTTAAGGTATCACAAGTATTCTTATTCAAGAGATATAAGAGAGGGGATGCCTTCCAGTTAGTGAGTGCCTTTCCGGGATGACAATCACTCCAGAATTCCTCATCATGATGGAGGAAAGGAAATGAGACTGTCTGAAGATCTATTTCTTTCCACTGGCACAATCACAAATCTGAAATCCACTGGGAGATCATACAGAACAAAATAACTTAGCAGGGTGGCAATCAAATTAGTAAACTAAAAAGCTTTCCTATAATCAACTAAAATGTAAGAAACCAAGCCAGTGATGAACACCTTGATTGAATCCCAGCATTTGGGAGACAGAGGCAGACAGATCTCTGTGAGTTCAAAGCCACCCTGGTCTACATGGCAAGACCCTCTCTCTAAAGCAAAATCAAACAAGCAAAATCAAAAGGAAATGTTTCTCTTCACTACAGTCATCAAGACGATCAATATTTAGCAGAGATGTAAAAATAAAAACCTAAATCAGAAGAAAACTTCAAAACCTTCCCAGGGGAGAAAACACACTAAAGTAACAATTTGTTATGGATTCAAAGTTAGATGAAATCCTAATGAAATGCCCCCAGGTTTGATGTAGAAACACAACCAAGATACACGTGGGTGTCATAAGCAGTCTGAAATGGAAAATGAGAGCATTGGATCAAGCAGGAACACTAGTGAGCCACCCTACCATATGGAAAGCACTCTGGAGGCTGGAGAAATGGCTCAGCACTAAAACTGGGGTCAGATTTCAGCATAGGTGGCTCACAATCCCCTATGGATCTGACAGCCTTCTCTGGCCTCTGTGAACACACACACACACACACACACACATAACAGAGAGAGAGCATTTTTAAAAGAAAAGTACTTTAAAATTAAAAATGTAATGAGAGAATAGTTTGGAAAGAGATACAAATACATCTGAGAATAGGAGATGACAAAGGTGGCAATTAGTCGAAGTCCAAGCATCTTCCAGGGACTGACTGAGATAACAGTCTGTTTGGACAGAAAAAAAGCCTGAGGTTCCACCTCACAATTCCAGTCAAATTCAACATCTGTTTACTTCTATATTTACTGGTAAATACTTGGATTTCCTTCTAGAAATACAGACCAATAGTTGAGATCTCTCCTGAGGAGACAGACTTGCTAGGAGTGGTGACTGTCACCTCTAATCCCAGCACTTAGGAGGCAAAGGCAGACAGATCTCTGAGAGTTGGAGGCCAGCTCATAATAGTGAATTTCAGGCCAGCCAGGGCTGCATAAGGAGATCCTATAAACACAGAGAAGGACTAGGTCTGGATAGAGAAGAAGGAAGAAGTTTAAGAACTTCTTTGGTTACCAGGCAGTGGTGGCTCACGCCTTTAATCCCAGCACTTGGGAGGCAGAGGCAGGTGGATCTCTGTGAGTTCCAGGTCAGCCTGGTCTACAAAGGGAGTTCGAAGACCGCCAGGGTTATACAGAGAAACCCTTGAGAAACCGACTACTGTTCTGTGTCCAGTCTTTATTATTTGCATATATTTTAACATCTCCATGTATTATTTAATTTCCAAAACTGCTTTTAAGTAAGGCTGGGAATGTAGCTCAGTAGTAGGTTTGCTTGCCCAGCATGATGAAGGCCCTGTGCTTGATCGCTACCACTGAAAAATTAATTACTTAATTGAAAATTGTACATTGAAAAGTAGGAGTGTAACTCAGTAGTAGAATGTTTACCTGCATACACCAGGCTCTGAGCTCACTCCTCAGTACCACAAAATAAATAAGTATATTAACTTAAGACAATATTGAAACCAGAATATTCAATGGCAAACAATCCAGGCACATGCTGGAAAGATGGCTCTGAAGAAAAAGTGCTTGGTGCAAGGCCTGACCTCGTGAGGTCAGACCCTCAGAAGCCACCCAGAGGCTGCATGAGGTGGGATGCAGTGTGCAATCCCAGACTTCCCGCAGTAAGACGGGAAGCAGAGACAGGAGAGTAATCTTGAGGCTTGTGGGCCAGCTAGCCCAGAGTAGGTGGCATGGCAGGAACAGCAAGAGGCCCTATGCCAAACAAGGTGGCAAGTGAGGCCCGATATCCGAGGTTGACCTCTGATATTACATGCATACCCAAACCCTCACATATAAACATGTACGCAGGAACATACACATGCACACACATACACATATACACATACACACACATGAATGCACAAACACACATTTTAAAAAGGAAACTATTGCAATATCATACAATTAAATGTAACAAATGTTGCCTGTTCATAGTTGCTACTGGGAAATAGCTGTTTGCATTGAACAAACCTGTTCTCTCCTTGCAGTGCATGACTGCAACCTCGGTGTTTTGTTTCATCATTGGCGGTGCCCAGGACATGTTTGTAGCCATCATGATTCAGGAAACCTGCATCGTTTTATTTTTCATCATAATCTATTTGGTAATCCTTCAAAACACGATGACCTGTATCCACTGGCCTCTGCTTGTAAGTTACTCATTTTTGTAACTCAAATGTAAGCTTTCCCCATAACCCCAAGAATAAGCCTCCGGGAAGACAATGAGTTATCTAGACAAGTTCAAGACAGAGCAGTGTACTGGTCCCAGGAGAGAAACCACCCAAAGCCTAGAAAGGTCCCTTGGACTTCTCTCTCAAGGGGTGCAGTGAGGATGGCCCCTGCCTTCCAGAGTTTCTATAGCTTTGAGATGTGCATAGAGACAGCATAGTACTTCATACCAAGTACCACCCAGGACACAGGGTCCAGAAAAAAAAGCAAACTCCCATACCTCATAGCTAGCATAGGCCATTCTCTGCTGTACTGGGAACTATCCTATCAGGGCTCTGCTCTCTTCCACACGTCACACCTTTGTTTGTTTGCGTGGTCATGGGGATTGAATCTATAGCCTGTGTTCTCCATGTGAGTCCTCTACCACTGAGCTGCATCTCTGTCTCTTAAGACTCATTTTTTTTCTTTTATGTGTCTGAGTAGTTTGCCTGCCTGTGTGAAAGTGCACTTCAAGCAGGCCTGATGCTCCTAAAAGCCAGAAGATGGTGCCAGATCCCATGAAAACGGACTTAATTGTGAGCCACCACTTGGGTGCTGGGAATCCAACCTAGGTCCCCTAGAAGAAGCACCATATGTTGTTTACCACAGAGCCATCTCTTCATCTCTCTCCTTTCCTCTCCTCTCCTCTCCTCTCCTCTCCTCTCCTCTCCTCTCCTCTCCCATTTTACAGTTTATTCATTTCACTTATATGAGTACACTGTCACTGTTTTCAGACAGAAGAGGGTATTGGATCCCATTACAGATGGTTGTGAGCCACCATATGGTTGCTGGGAATTGAACTCAGGACCTCTGGAAGAACAGTCAGTGCTCTTAACCGCTGAGCCATCTCTCCAGCTCCTGCCTCCCTCTTTTTTTTTTTTGAAACAAGTTCTCAGTATGTTTTCCAGGCTAGCCTTAAGACCACTCTGCTGCACAAGCAGGTCTTGAACTTGAGTTCTTCCTGAGCAGCTGGAATTACAGGCCTCTGCTCCCAAGCCCTGCCTCAGTTCCTTATTATACATTTTTTCTAACATTAAAGGCCACATATGTTATAGCTCCATAGATATGTAGAGAGGGATATATATATATATATATATATATATATATATATAAATATATATATATTTATATATATTTATAACATGCATATAGTAAAAAACAGCCAATAGAAATACTAACCTCTTCTATAGTGTTCTAATGAAATTAAACCTATTTCTACAATGTCCTTGTCAATACCTTTTATCATACAAACTCATATCTCTGAAAAATAATAGCTATATCCCTGAAGATCCCTGTCAATCAAAAAGAAGTGTTCAAAAGTGTCCATCCTAGAGTGGATAATTGACCAGCTTAAATGTTTTGAAGTTACAGACTCATTCAAAGCTGACCATTCTCAACTCTGCATTGCAGGATCTGATCAACACTCTCATTTCAATGGCATTTCTTGGAATAGTTGGCATACTAGTCATTGGAGAAAAAGATATAGAGGATCTGCTGTATATTGGTGGGGTAAGTAGAGGCCTTCATGATTCTATTTAAGGCCAGTGTTCTAGGGCCAATGAGACGGTTCAGAGAGTAAAGGCACCTGCACCAATTCTAGTGACTTAAGTTCAAGCCCCCACACATAGGATAGAAGAGACTGACACACTCCTCTACTTCAACCTCCACAAGTGCACCAAGACACCCACATGCACATCCTCATCCACACACAAATAAAGTAATACAAACATTTTAATTGAGAATAGTATGAGTATTTCAGGACCCGGAAAAGGGAACTTGAAAGTCATCGTAATGTCATTAACAGAACAGAGAAGATACATTTATTTTCAATTGTGTGTGTGCATGTGAGTGTGTGTGTGAGAGAGATAGAATGTGTGTGAGTGTATGTGTGTGTGAGAGAGAGTGTGTGTGTGAATGTGTGTGTGTGAGAGAGAATGTGTGTGAGTATGTGTGTGTAAGAATGTGTACATCCATGCAAGTGCCTGAGGAAGTCAGAAGAGGACACTGGATCCCCTGAAACAGGAATTAAAGACATCTGTGAGCCCCCACATGGATCCTGGGAACCAAACCTGGTTCCTCAACAAGAGCAACCAGTGCTCTTGACCACTGAGCCATCTCTCCAGACACCCTTCTTTCTTGGAATTACTTCTTCAAATGATGTCAAGTTGGCTAAACCCTAAATCCATGGAACTCCATTTTAAAATGTTTTCTCCAAATAAGTTTCTTAATCTATAAAACAACTTTTACAAATAAAATCTACTACGTACAAAATATTGCAAGAAAAAACTAGGTGTCCTAGTTACCATTCCACTGCTGTGAAGAGACCCCATGACCAAGGGAACTTACAAAAGAAAGCATTTGATTTGGGACTGGCTTACAGTTGCAGAGGATGAGTCCATGGCTATCACGGTTGGGATCAGGGCAGTAGGTAGACAGGTACTGGATTAGAGCAAATGGCAAAGAGTTTATATACGATCTTCAGGCAGTAGGTAGAGAAAGGAAAAGAAAAGTCCTTTTGAAACCTCAGAGCCCGCCCCTAGTGACACACCTCTTCCAACAAGGCCACACCTCCTACTCCTTCTTACACATTCCATCAACTGGGAAACAAACATTCAAGTGTATGGCCCTAGGAGGCCCTTCTCATTAAAACTGCTTTAGTATCGCTTTGGGTTTTCTGGATGACAGAACTAAAAATAAAATACAGATATAAAATACAGATATAAAATCTATTAAATACAGATATAAAAGAAGAGGCGAGAGAGGTGGTCAGAATTGAGTAACTCAGCTTGTTCAAGGAGGGATTCTGTCTAGGTGGAAAGACCTTGTGTATGTCCTGGACCTGTGGAGACATCTCTTCAGTGTTCTTTGTTGTTTTATAAATAAGGAATCTAATCCAGCCCAGCCTCTAACTTGCTCTGTAGTTAAGGATGACCTTGAACTTCTGATTCTCCTGCTTCAGTTCCTCCCTCCTCCATGCTGGATTACAGGTTTGCACCACCACCCTCGGTTTAAACAGTGCTGGGGATCCAACCCAGGGCCTTGTGCATGCCAGGGCATCATTCTGCCAATAACAATTAAGTTACAAACCCTCTGACTTAATCTTGGAACTTTCAGGTTTAAGACACCCATGTCTTTAGGCTGACGTTAGGTACTTTTTCCTGGTTCACAAGGCTTAGATAAACTGAGTCTCAATCCTTATCAAAAGAAAGGATGCAAGAAGTAGCCAATCGAATGTTCGAAGAATGGGAAGAGTAAGGGAACCGGACTTGGTTCAAGTTTAACAGTGTGGGCAAAGTTAATCAAGAAAAGAAAACAGTTTGAGGCAGTGATACCTGTTACTGAGCATGATGGTCTGAGTTCAAGCCCTGGGATTCAAACAATGGAAGGATAAAGTCAACTTCTTCCTGTTGTCTCTGACTTTCACACATGCTGTGTCATGCACAAGACCGCGCACACACACACACACACACACACACACATACACACACACACACAGAGAGAGAGAGAGAGAGAGAGAGAGAGGAGAGACAGACAGACAGACAGAGAGACAGAGACACAGAGAGACACACACACACACACACACGAAAGAAAAGAATGAGGGCTGGAGAGATAGCTCAGTGGTTAAGAGCACTGACTGCTCTTCCAAAGGTCCTGAGTTCAATTCCCAGCAACCACATGGTGGCTCACAACCATCTGTAATGAGATCTGATGCCCTCTTCTGGTGTGTCTAACTACAGCTACAGTGTACTCATATACATAAAATAAATAAATCTTAAGAAAAAAGAAGAATGAAGAAAAAGAAAGAAACTTAAAAAAAAGAGTTTAAGTCCCTGAAATTCGTTTTAAAATTGGTGACTATTTATTTGTCAACCCCACTGGATTGTGCCAAGCTGGAGTTGGGCTCTTGGAAAAGAACCCTTTCCCCTGAGAAACTCACTAGGAAATTGTCATCAAGTAGCCCAGAGGGAAGCATTTATGGCTGGAATACCAGGCCCTACAATCCCTGGTCTCAATACAGCAACTCATCAACTGAGCTTGGTTCTGTACTGACTGGGTCCCCCACA
>NW_021618581.1:0-3193 GCF_004785775.1 Grammomys surdaster | reverse complement strand
TTTAAAAATAAATACGTACGTAAATTTAAATAAATTTTAATCAATTTTCAATTAAATTTTATTTAACTTTTTTCAATTTTATTTAAAAATAAAAACGTAAAAAAATAAATTTCGTTTAATTAAATGTAAGCATTTAGATTTTTTTTCTGGATTAGTGCGGTTTTCAAATCAAGTTCTTAAATGTTTTAACGATTTCAATAATAATCTAATAACAATTTAATTGTTAATGAAAACTTTGAACAACGGTCCCGGAGACAGCGAGTGAACCGGTTTCTTCCAGACGCTGGATGACGTCGTTCCCTCGTCTAAAAATAAAATAAAATAATGATTCATGACGATGTCACCTCCGTATTTTTTTAAATTAAGTTTGATTCAATTTTAAATGAAACTTTATTTAATAGTAAAAAAAATGAACTTCATTTGATTAAAGTCTGGATAAGTTTAAATAAAACAAAATGAGTTTTTTAATGTGATAAGGATTTGAATAATCGTGTGGTAATGACTTAATTATGAGTCATTATGACGTCATCCCCTGGTCCGAAATAATAATAAAAATAATGATAATGGAATAATGCTCAATTTAAGTAAAATATAAATAAAATTCCGTTTAAGAATAAATAATTCGTAAATTTAAATAAAGTTTGTGTCGGTTTTAAGTGAAACGTTCCTTTAAAAATAAAAACTCTAAAAAATAAAAAAATCAATTTCGTTTAATTTAAGCATTAAGATTTTTTTTTTCTATCGGTTTAGACAGTGATGGCGATGACGTCACGGACAGTCTGTGTAGATTAAATAAAGCTTGAGTAAGTCTTAAATAAAATGTAAATGAGATTTCGTTTAAAAATAAAGAGGTACGTAAATTTAAATAAAGTTTAATCAGTTTTAAATGAAACTTAATTTAAAAATATTAAAAAAATAAATTTCATTTAATTAGATTGGAGCGTTTGAATTTAAGCATTTTAATTAATTAATTTCATTTAATTTAAGCAATTTAATTTAATTTAATTTAAGCAATAGGATTTTTTATTCCGGTTTAGTGCGGTTTTCAAATGCTAATGATTTCAATAATAATTTGATAGTAATTTAATTACTGATGACAATTATTATTTTAATAATTTAAAAATAATAAGAAAAATAGAAGTTTCATTTAATTACACTTTTTCCGGATTATTGTGGTTTCGAATCAAGTTCTTAAATGTTCTTTGATACTTTAACGATTTTAATAATAGTGTAATAACAATTTAATTCTCATTCACAGACAGCCTGCTTAGATTTAAATGAAGTTTGAGTAAATTTTAAATAAAATATAAATGAAATTTCATTTAAAAACAAATAGAAACGTAAAGTTAAAGTTTGAGTCAATTTTAAATGAAATTTTATTTAAAAATGAAAAAAAAAGGACTTCATTTGATCAAAGTCTGCCTAAATTTAAATAAAGCTTGAATGGATTTTAAATAAAAATTACATGAAATTTCATCTAAAAATTAAAAAATAACAAATAGAAATCATTCGGGTACAATTTTAAGTGTTTAGATTTTTTCTGGTTAAATGTGGTTTTCAAGTCGAGTTCTTTAATGTTTTAACTATTTTAATAATCGTGTAATAACAATTTAACTATTAGTCATTATGACTTTAATCACCGTCCCGGAAACACAGAGTGAACCGGTTTCCTCCGGACGCCGGGTGACGTCATCGCCTCATCGGAGAAAATAAAAATAAGACGGTGACGGTGATGACGTCACGGACGGTCTGCGTGGATTAAATACAGTCTGAGTAAATCTTAAATGAAATATAAATGACATTTCGTTTAAAAATAAAAAGATACGTAAATTTAAATAAATTTTAATCAGTTTTAAATGAAACTTAATTTAAAAACAATAAGAAAGAAAGAAATTCCATTTAATTAGATTTGAGCATTTGGATTTTTTCCGGATTAGTGCGGTTTTAGAATCAAGTTCTTAAATGTTTTAATGACTTCAATAATAATTTGATAGTAATTTAATGACTCATGACAATTATTTTAATCAGCGGCCCGGAAACAGCGAGTGAACCGGTTTCTTCCAGACGCTGGATGACGTCGTTCCCTCGTCTAAAAATGAAATAAAATAAAATAATGTTTAGTGACGTCACTTCCGTATCTGTTTAAGTAAATTTTTATTTTAAATGAAAGTTTATTTAAAAGTAAAAAAAATGAACTTCATTTAATTAAAGTCTGGATAAGTTTAAATAAAGCTTGAATGGATTTTAAATAAAAGTTACACGACATTGTATTGAAAAATAAAAAGATGAAAACTAGAAATAAAAATAAAAATTACATGAAATTTCATCTAAAAATTAAAAAATAACAAATAGAAATCATTCGGGTAAAATTTTAAGTGTTTAGACTTTTTCTGGTTAAATGCGGTTTTAAATCGAGTTCTTTAATATTTTGACGATTTTAATAATCGTGTAATAACAATTTAATTCTTAATCATTATGATTTTAATAATGGTCCCGGAGACAGCGAGTGAACCGGTTTCTTCCAGACGCTGGATGACGTCGTTCCCTCGTCTAAAAAGAAAATAAAATAAGATAAGATAAAATAAAATAAGAAAAAATAAGATAAAGTAATGATTAGTGACGTCACTTCTGTATTTTTTTAAATTAAGTTTGATTCAATTTTAAATGAAAGTTTATTTAAAAGTAAAAAAAAATGAACTTCATTTAATTAAAGTCTTGATAAGTTTAAATAAAGCTCGAATGTATTTTAAATAAAAGTTACACGAAATTTTATCAAAAAATAAGAAAATAAAACGCAGAAATCATTCAGGTAAAATAATAAATAAAATAAAAAACTGAAATAAAGCTTGTTTCTTCACTAAAATATAAATGAGATTTCCTTTAAAAATAAATACGTACGTAAATTTAAATAAATTTTAATCAATTTTCAATTAAATTTTATTTAACTTTTTTCAATTTTATTTAAAAATAAAAACGTAAAAAAATAAATTTCGTTTAATTAAATGTAAGCATTTAGATTTTTTTTCTGGATTAGTGCGGTTTTCAAATCAAGTTCTTAAATGTTTTAACGATTTCAATAATAATCTAATAACAATTTAATTGTTAATGAAAACTTTGAACAACGGTCCCGGAGACAGCGAGTGAACCGGTTTCTTCCAGACGCTGGATGACGTCGTTCCCTCGTCTAAAAATA